>NW_028279571.1:0-111116 GCF_059751315.1 Micrasema longulum | reverse complement strand
CTTTCATTGTGCGTTTTGTAATATAAATAACATAGATTAATTATAAACATATATACGTAACGTTTGAAACTGTCTGAATATTTGGTTAATTATTTCTGTTTATTAAGTTAGTCTTCTTTGTTTATTCTCAAATGTAAAAATATTTTTAAAAAAAAGTATATTGTTAAGTGTCCTCGGCACGGGTAACCCCAGCAGTGAGGTTACATTATTATTTTTTTTAATTATAGTTTATAATGGAAAAAATATGAAGCAATAAATAAATACACGAGATAATAAGGCCGCAAGAGCGTTTGGAATACCACCCTAGATAGTCATTAAGATTAACACATTACAACAGGGATGGAGACCATTTTAGAGGAGGGAATATGGAAGTCTAAGCACTTACACCAGCCATTGACAGGTTGTACGCCCTGTAAATCGATCAAAGAGGATTAGCCTACTACTCGGTTAAAGTGTACAATCTACTTCCATTATCTATAAGGACAAATATTAGTAAGTGCTCACAATATAAAATTGCTATTATGAAATGGATAGTGGAGGTGGGTTGCGCACGGATCGATGAGTGGCTCAAGCCAAATAGGTAAAATGTGTGTACTGTTTGAGAAATTCGTTCTGGTGGTCTTCATAAATTAATTTTATTTTTTATGATTATTTTAGTTTATATTGTTTATTATGTTAATGATAATTAGGTTAATTAGATTAATTACGTCTTTAATTATTATTATTATGTTTACTTGATTAAATAACTAATTTACGGCATGTTATACATTTTGTAAAATGTTTCCCTCGGCACAAGACACCCCCCTAGTGAGGGAACATTATTCTGTACAAAAAAAAATACAAACTATGTAAAAGTATAAATAAATAAATAAAATAAATAAATGCTAAGATTTCCGTATCCCCTTCTCAAAAATGTTTCCCTCTCTTTCGTAACAATTTAAAAAATAAAAGTAATTAAACACACATTAAACTTCACGTATTTACACTGCAGTATTTTTTTGCACTTTTACGAATTTAGCGGTTTTTCCACAATTTTTGTCGAAACAGAATTTAGGTCGGTTAGGCGATCTTTTTTTAACCCCAACGCCGAATCGTCGTTTCCAGACTGTGTCGCGTCACAACAAACGGTGTCTACGCTGCGGCGAAACCGGTCAGGGGCAATCCCATCGCGTAACAGCGACTGGCCAATGACAACGAACATAGTGAGAGATGTCACAGCGGGCAATTTGGAGTCGCGAGAGGAAAAAAACACATTTAACCCCATCTGTGGTCGCGGTCGAGAATATTGTGACAAACGTCGAAATTGATGATTGTAATGAAACAAGTCATTTTTTACAACTGTTTCCAACTTTCTACCATTTTTCCGCAGGGGTAGGCAGAAGGGATGGGCCGCCTCGCACGTCTAACCTGAAATACATTCGCACGATTGGGGGGTTAACATTGTTCCGCGTATATTATTTATTGTTTCAGCATTTAGATTAAGAATATGTGGATTGTGGATCAAAGCTAAACTGGCAGTGGCTTCCAGACACTTATGTATGGAAGTGAAACATGGAACTGGCAGAGGAAGGATGAAAGCCGAGTGAACGCGGTTGAAATGCGATCTCTTAGACGAATATGTGGTAAATCAATGTATGACACGGTTACGAATGATGAAATCAGGCGAGAGTGTAAATCTGAGTCGAGTATAATTGATAAGATTAAGAAAGGGTCTCTGAGATGGTTTGGTCACGTAGAACGAATGGACGACGAAATAATGGTAAAACAAGTATATATGGCGATAATGAACGGTAACGTGAGACGAGGACGACCGAGGAAGACGTGGCATGATGAGATAAACCAAAATCTTAAGTCTGGTCATGTCAAAAGCAGACAGAACCGAAGGGCATGTATGACAAGATGTATAGATGTGGAGGAATGTATGCCAGGATAGACGTGTGTGGTGGTCCATTCTATCTGCCTATCCCTACGGGGAAATGGCGTGATGGTAGTAGTAGTAGTAGTTTCAGCATTTACTTTGTGGAAAAACATGTTAAATTTATTTAAAATAAAACACTTTGTAAATCTACCACACGATAAGAGTTTAATACATTAAAACACGACTGTTTTCGGGTAGTCAGTATTACCCATCCTCAGGTGTAAATATAAACTAAACTAAAATACATACACAGATTAATACTTAGGTACTGACAGGGTCGTGCGGAAGGGGGTGGGCAATGTGAGGTGGAGGGGGTGGGTTTTCCTAATTATGGGGAATATTGATAGCAGGGATGATGCATTTTGAAATATAATATTATTAACACTTTGTTTCCCGGAGCCGTGTAAACACGTGATTATATAAACCATGCGTTGTGCCCCGGTCCCGTGTTTTCACGTGGTTTACTAGCTGTCTAAAAAGTGCATTTTATTGTCATCTAGTGATTTTAATTAGTTCTTTTTTGCTGCTGGTAAACCACGTGAAACCACGGGACCGGGACACAAGGCATGGTTATCACAATCACGTGTTTACACGGATCCGGGATATAAAGCACAAAAAGGGAGTGAGGCCCTGTATATGTGCAAACATTGCAATGCGCAATGTGGCTCTCCATAAAGGTCAATGTCGGCAAAACCATCATACAAAAAATACTTATTTAATTATTTCAAATAAATCTAAGAAATTTCCATTGATTTAACCCAGTATTTTCATAATTATGACACTGTTAAGAAACCCTTCAGAAAGCATGAAATTTCACAAAAATGGGCCGGGCACAGGGAAATTCTATGTGTATTCGGCCGGTACTCAAAGTGTTAATTAAAGTTTTCTCTGAATTTAAATATTTTGTATTACAATATTTTCTAAATTGTTCATTATGACCCCTTTATTTACAACCGTATGCAAAAGTTTAATTTTGTGTGAATGAAACGACTTGTGTGGTAAATTTACAAAGTGCTTGTGGCGGGTCGACAACGACGGCACGAGCCGAACATTGCCGAACGCCGACGTAGAGCGTACGAACGGGCCAAACCGGCGGGAGAAAACTACCGGATTCCGACCTCACCGCACGCGTCTTCGAGGCACAAAATTACCGCCAATTTAGATTTACCAACTTCATTTTATTTTGCCTAATATAGTTATTAGAATCCTTCTTTCAATGTGTTAGCTTCAGTAGTTTAGTTTCGTGAATAAATCTTTGTGTAAAACGTAAGTACCCTGTTTTACTTGCTCTCATTCTGTGCACCCACATAACTTTGTACATCACAAAATTAGGCCACCAACTAGGTGCCTACATAAAGGTGGTAACAACACCACTAAAGTGGTATACCCCGACGTTTGAACACGAAAACACAACATTAAACAATCAATCACGGTGACCCCATTCAAATTCCATAAAAATTGCGCAAAATTTCAGACAGAAATATCTTCGCTTGACAAAATTGTACAACAATTACTTTTTTTCGGTCGGTACATGAAAAATTTAAAATTTCATTTTTAATTTGATTGCACTTTTAATTTATTTGTAATTAATCAAGGTTAATCTATTTCAAGGTTAACTTATTGTAAGGTTAATTAATTTAGTATAATAGAATTATATTATAATAATTATAATATATAATAGAATTAGATTTTTCAAAGACCGAGCGAATCGAGTGAATTTTTCTGTCGGTAACAATCTTCAATGTAAATGTAACTAATGTAAATGTAATTAATGTAACTAGTGAATTGATTAAACTGTGATTAATTTCTTAACAATATTACTCGGCCGGGATTAATTCAAACAGGTGATTCATAATTTAACTAAAATTATTATAAACAAACATAATATAATACGTTCGAGCGACTCGCTCACCAAAAATCGCACGCCGAGTAATACATTCCTACAACACATATAAATTTTATTTTTTTTATTTTTCTTGAGTCGAACACACAAACAATTCACACGAACATTTACATAGGGTGCCAGATTGAGTAGAGGTACTTACAGGGTACCGGAAAATAATTGTTATTTATAGTTCTTAAAAGTTTTTTTTTTTTTTTTTTCAAAAATCCGGTACATAATTATTTTTGACAAATATTATATGGCGAGACAAGCGTGACGTAGGCATCCGAAAGTTTTCTCCTTGTGAACGCACTGCGGGAGTAAGTTTTTTTTTTACCAGCGAAATCTATCGGAAATATTTTTCAGCTGGCGCAGTCGTTCACAATACTTGCAATTTGTAAAATTTTATTTTTGTAAACAACTTGAAACTATCAAACAAACAGATATTCGGGCGGCTAAGCCGACGAATGTTTAACTTAGTACGTGGACATTAGTATCCATACTTTTTTTCTATATACATTATATTGTGTGACTGTACTATATATGTTTATATTTTTAACCTAGGCTATGCATGTTATTATGTGTTACAGATTTGAAGTTTTACCATAAACATTTTTAAACTTGATATATTGTACAACGGACAATCAAAAGGAATATTAATATTGAGGGGACCACTCAGGCTTGGAGAATACAAATACCTAATAGTTGGAAAATGTGTTCCGCCGTATGGTAAAATAATTATTTAAATTTTCTGTTTTTAATTTTCTTTTCTATAACTTGCACAGTACATACATAACAAATAGTGACTCTGACATTTAAAAAATAAATATTTTTGTTTGAAATTTAAATTTAAATTTAAATCTAATAATTTAAACTTAACTTTTTAATACAACTACACTCATTATTGAATACTTTTATTTCAATATTTTAACTTATACTGTAATCATTATTACATACATTTTTCTGAATTTTTTTTTTAAAAACGAATATTTTTAAACTGTAAACAATGGCTAACAAGGACAACACTGACTTGACAAATATCAACACAGCAAACAACATGTTCCACACGGATAGGATTAGCGTTAAACTACCACAGCTATGGGTGAACAACATCGAACTTTGGTTTAAACAGATAGAAGCACAATTCGAGTTGGCAAACATAGTTTCAGAAGACGCACGTTATAGTCACTTAGTGTCAAAACTTGAACAAACGCACATAGAACAAGTTTCAGATATTTTACTCATGGAACCGAACCGAGCAAAATATACGAGGCTGAAGGAAGCTATAATCCAACGCATGGGCTGTCCACAGGACAGAAGGAGAGAAAAACTGTTTTCTTCCTTACAGCTTGGGGATCGAAACCCATCCAGCCTACTTAGAGAGATGCGGACGCTAGCAATAGGTTTACAAATAGACGAAACGACGCACAGTGTTTCGTTTCATACAAGCTAGAAACTAAAAATTCTGAATGTACTTTTAACTCACGTATGCGATTCATTTGATCCTAAAAAGAGGTTTTGTTTATTAAATATGTAATAATAATTCGTTTTATAAAAAATATGTCACATTTTGTTATTTAATAAACGAAATAAATTTTCTGGAAATTGATATCTGCATCCAATAATGTTTTTAAGGATCATAAATAATTGAAATTATTACTTTAATTCTATTGACTGATAAATCGGTCAACCCATAAAATAAATCATTGAAA
This sequence comes from Micrasema longulum, assembly GCF_059751315.1. Classification (NCBI taxonomy): domain Eukaryota; kingdom Metazoa; phylum Arthropoda; class Insecta; order Trichoptera; family Brachycentridae; genus Micrasema; species Micrasema longulum. The sequence goes on along the minus strand of NW_028279571.1, from coordinate 105,604 downwards.
ATTATATTAGATACTTAGGCATAAAATAAAGATTTCACCCGAGAGAACTAATCTGCCTTCACTTGTTTTGTCAGAATAACCATTTTACAGCTGATTTTATTATGTTAAACATGACAACTGAAAGGGTTTAAATAAACTTAAAAGTTTGGCATTGTAAGGAACACAGAAGTGAGGCAACGGACACAGCAACCCTTGGTATCTACTGTCATCCAAGGCGTTTTGGCTGGCAAGGCCATGTACTACGTATGCCTTCCGAGAGCCTTAACCATGCTTGCCTATGTTACAAGGCATCAGGTTCTTGGCGTCCTGGTCGTTCACTGTTGACAATTTGTGGGCAGTTTGCGTCAGAGTTGCGGTGCGTGGACTTAACTTGGGAGGATGTACAGGAGGTCGATCGCTTGGCCGGAGGCAGATTATGGAATCCATATGCTCCACATAGGGAGCGGATATGGTATGATGATGATAAAACTTAAAGGTTTTTAAATAAAACATTTGTTTTAAGTGATTTTCAAATAGATGTATTTTGAGAAATATAAAAAGAGCATGTAATGTAGATAAGCCAAAGGAATAAAATTCTTGTCGAGAAACTCTATTAATACTAATAGAGTTCATTTCACTGGGTTTGGCGCCACAAATATAACAGGACATGGTTGACTTATTTTCAGCCAAAACGTTGCAAATTTTACCATCTACCATTGTTAAAAGCATTTTCAATTTTATGGACAATACTACACCTCCAATATTAACATTAAAATTTTCAAGTTTTTCAATTGCATCTTGAGGTTTTTCGATTTCAGACTTAGTAAGAATATCAGTTTCTTTGGCGAAAATAAATTTAATAGGACGACAATAAGAGGTTGAGGAAGGGCTTAAATTTTGCCAAATTACTATATTAGGGTCATCATTAAGCCTTAGTTGTATTGGAACGAATGACATAATAAATAAAAATTCATCTATTGCATGCTGTGTGTGAAATTTCTGTTTATAATTACCATGTCCCGAGCTTCCATCTCCACCCCACTTGCATATAAGAGTCAGTACAGAACCTGAAGGAACTTTTTCTTTTAAGACTTCTGATTCTACATTTAGAAATCGTTCCACCGTATGATTTAAAATCGCTTGTAGCTGGATTTCTGCACTAGTTTCCGTTATTTTGACAAATTCCTTGCTCAGGCAACATGCCGTTTTTGCTTTTCTTAAACTATAAAATGCCGGATATATGTTGTGGCCGGTTTTTATGGCATTTTTACGCATAACTTTGTAGGAATGCGAAGATAATTTACAGTCAACGTATAAACTTAGCGCTTCCTCAATTGTCAATGCCCGCTGTTTGTTTACTTGTTGACGTTCCCTACGTATTTTTGCTACTTCATTGGGAGTAGCTTTCAAAATTTTCTTTAGGAGATCGGCAACTGTGCGTTTTCCTGATGCTCGAATAGATACCTGCGTGGCAAACGAAAGTTCTTCAGATGTCTTCGTACTCACTAAATCACGCACTTTTGTCCTTTTGCACTGATCACTGCATGCCCCAAAATCCTTTGCGGGCCTTCCAGTAGACGTAGATGGTTCATTCATGTCTACTGAAGGACTTTGTCGAAAGTTTTCACATATCAAAATATTTTCACTACCGTCGAGCCACTCAAATTTTTTTTTAACAAATCTATCTAGTTTACAGCCAGATTCGGTCCATTTTCTGCTAATATTTAAACAAATAAGCTTAATTTGATTTTTTAACAGTTTTTCACCACTTGCACAGAGTTCACCGACTTCAAATTTACTAACAATATTATTTAACACTCCTTGAAGCCTTTCTTTCTTCGTCAAACTCTTCCACATCACGTACAATTCTTGCCTGGAAATCTCGTATCTGGTACCTGTAAAATAACAAAATAAGATAGATGCAACTTCGTGCGGTAAAATATCGAAACTGTAATGAATTAACAATAAATTGGTCTATTGAAAAATAAAAATAATATTTTGCTACTTTGATATACTCTCCGAGATAAATTCTCGAGAAGTTAGAAATTGATATTTTTTTAACTACTGAAAAATACATAAGTTAAATTATTGTTTTTTTAAGTACCTAAATGAAATACATTAAAATATTAGAAAAAAAACCATACAACATACCTTCCAAAATAGCTTCCATTTTTTTTTAAATCGAAATAAAAAACTTTAAACTTGATAAACAACCTTTACACGTCGGACGCCAAAATGCAAATAAATGTAATTAGGCTTTCAAAAACCAATTATCCGACTTTCATATTCTGGTATGAATCACCCTAAGCATTAAACACCCCAATTAGGCTTACAATCGTCACACTAACTATCTGGTAATGCCCCCATGACGTCATCGTTTAAGAATTCAAAAGTGACTTTTTATCTTGTAGCTTGTATGGGTCAAAACACTGTGCGACGTTGCAATACTTGTGGATACAACAACTGCCCAAGACGATCCAAGCGCATTTAGCCATAAGCGAAGATGACTGGGATAGGCAAGCGACGATAGCAGATCGCCTAATACAGGTGTACACACAGGATAATGTAGCGGTAGTAGGTACCAACAATAAAAATAACATTTGTAGTTTAGAACAGTCCGTACAAGCTCTAACCCATAAGGTAGAGAGTTTATTTCACACAATCAACAAACAGCATAGTCACAACAACAATAACAATAGATTCAAACACACAACAAGTAACAGCAGTAACAATTTCAATAACAACAAATACAACAACAATTTCAACAAAACAAGCTATAGGGCCAACGGAAATAACAAGAAAACTATTCTTTGTTACTTCCACACAAAATTTGGCGATCAAGCTAAGAAATGCGTCACACCATGTGAATTTAAACCGCATCTAGCTTCAAAAAACTAGATGGTCGAATCATAGCGGAGGCGGCTGATTCAACCAACACAACACGTCTCTTTGTTAAAGATCGTGATACCGGTGTGTCATACCTCGTTGACTCCGGATCGGAAATATCATTAATTCCTAGATCTTTACACAAACGCCATGGAGAAAAGTCTAAGCTAATTCTCTATGCAGCGAACGGGACTACGATCCAGAATTTCGGAGTTACCACGGTAACACTGAATCTGGGATGTAAACAAATGTTTACATGGAAGTTTATAATAGCGGATACGACACGCCCTATTATAGGAGCAGATTTTCTCCACAACTTCCACCTGTTAGTAGATGTTAGGAACAAACGGTTAGTAGACAATACAAACGGCAAGATAATCAGAGCATTTGACATCTCCACAAACAACAACATAACATGTTCCATATCATTAACAGACAAAACCAACATTTACCACTCACTCATATTGAAGTATCCACAACTAGTAGATATCAATAAACCATACGCAGGGCTGGATAAACACAACACAATCCACCATATAGATACCCGTGGCAAACCCGTTATGTGTAAGACTCGTCGGCTGTCCCCAGAACTACTGAGGCAGGCGAAGCAAGAGTTCGATCACATGGTGGCTCAAGGTATTTGTAGACCCTCCAAGAGTGAGTGGGCCTCTCCATTGCATATGGTGAAGAAGAGCGATGGTACTTATCGCCCTTGTGGCGATTACCGTAGCTTAAACGCACAGACGGTACCTGATCGTTATTCCTTGCCACATATCCACGATATATGCAATGACTTATTTAACTGTAAAATTTTTTCCAAAATTGACTTACAACGAGCATATCACCAAATTCCAATTAATGAAACTGACATTAAAAAGACAGCTATAACCACACCATTCGGGTTATTTGAATTTGTAAGAATGCCATTCGGACTATCATGCGCTGCACAAACATTCCAACGTCACATCAACGAAGTCACAAGAGGTCTAGAAGGAGTACACGCATATATCGACGATATATTGATCGCTTCACCAGACGAAGAAACACATGTGGAACACTTAAAAGCTTTGTTCCAGCGACTTCAAGATCATGGAATGGTGGTAAACCCATCTAAATGCGAGTTTGCCAAGAAAACACTGTTATTTCGTGGTTATGAAATTTCGGCTGAAGGCATCGGACCCTCGCCAACAAAAGTGGAAGCCATCACGAACCTCAACAAGCCAGAAACCATTAAGCAGTTGAGAAGATTCTTGGCCATGGGAAACTTCTACCGAAGATTCATACCACGAGCAGCACACAAATTGATACGACTACACGATTACCTCAAGGGAGCAAAAAAGAATGACAACAGAAAAGTAGAGTGGAACGAAGTCACTACACACGATTTCGAAGAGGTCAAGAACTCGCTGATCAACGCCACTAAGCTTAGCTACCCAGAGGAAAGCAGCAAGATGTCAGTGTGGACAGACGCCTCAGATTACGCAATCGGAGGCGTGCTACAACAAACCACAGACGGCATCAACTACAAACCGATAAGTTTCTTCTCAAAAAAGTTGAACAAGGCTCAGTGTTCATATAGTACGTACGACAGGGAACTACTAGCCATTTTTGAGACTGTAAGGTACTTTCAACATTATCTGGAGGGCAGAGAATTCTGTATATACACGGACCATAAACCACTACAATTCGTGTTTAGAAGGAAAAGTCACGACAAAGAAAGCCCCAGACAACTCAGATATCTAGACTACATCTCACAGTTCAGCACGGACATCAAATACATAAAAGGAGAAGACAACGTCGTCGCCGATACCTTATCAAGAATCGACATGATCGAACAAGAGGCAAACATATCGTTCGAAAAGATCCATAAAGAACAAAGGCAGGACAACGAACTACTCGCACTCTTGGACGACAAGAACACTGCTCTGAACCTGATCAAAACCAACATGCAGGGACAAGAAATCGTCTTCGATCTCAACAAAGGCAACATGCGACCGTACATCCCAAAAACGCTACAGAGATCTTTCTTCAACCAAGTGCATAACCTCAACCATGCAGGAGCCGACGCCACGACCAAGACCATCAGTCAAAGAGGCGTCTGGAAAAATATGAAAGCAGACTGCGCAGCTTGGACGAAGGCCTGCATACCCTGTCAGAAGAGCAAAGTCAACAAACACACGAGGACACCGATCATCAAGATCGACATGCCGAGACAGAAATTCTGCGTGGTCCATGTCGACCTCATCGGACCTTTTCCACCATCAGAGGGACTGAGGTACTGCCTCACATGTATCGACCGATACACTCGATGGGCGGAAGTAATCCCTATCGCAGATATCCAGACCCACACAATCATCAGAGCCATCTGGGACAACTGGATTGCGAGATACGGCGTACCGGAGAAAATTATAACTGATCAGGGTAGGCAATTCATGTCTACGGACTTTAACTTGTTTTGTTCCAGATCAGGCATAGCACACTCCAACACGACGCCTTACCATCCACAAAGTAATGGCATGATCGAGCGATTTCATAGAACGCTGAAGACGGCCATTAAAGCTCACCACCCTGTTCCGTGGACAAAATCGATCAGCACCATACTACTCGGACTGAGGGCCACACTGCGCACGAATGCAGAGCACTCAGTAGCAGAGATGCTGTATGGGTGCAAACTAAAGTTACCAGCAGACATCCTGGAGCAGACGAACGACTACATTGACCCGGACTCCTACACTAGGCAACTGGTAAATTTCATGCAAAACGTCAAACCAAGGCCAGTCGAGCACCACAATAAAGGTAACGTTTTCATCCACCCGGAACTAAAGAGAGCCACACACTTGTTTCTGAGGGACGACAGAGTGTACAAACCCCTGATGCCGAACTACAAGGGGCCCTACAAGGTCATCACCAGGGCGGAAAAGACGGTAACACTGGACGTGGATGGCGAACATAAAAAGGTTTCGCTGGACAGGTGCAAGCCGGCGTTCCAGACAGCGGAAGAACGAGCCAGTCCAGCAGAAACGGAAACACCAACAGAACAACCGGCATACACAACGCGTAGCGGCAGGAGGGTGATACAGCGTCAGTTTTGAAAAACAGATTTCAAAACTTGGAAGGGGGCTGTGTGGCGGGTCGACAACGACGGCACGAGCCGAACATTGCCGAACGCCGACGTAGAGCGTACGAACGGGCCAAACCGGCGGGAGAAAACTACCGGATTCCGACCTCACCGCACGCGTCTTCGAGGCACAAAATTACCGCCAATTTAGATTTACCAACTTCATTTTATTTTGCCTAATATAGTTATTAGAATCCTTCTTTCAATGTGTTAGCTTCAGTAGTTTAGTTTCGTGAATAAATCTTTGTGTAAAACGTAAGTACCCTGTTTTACTTGCTCTCATTCTGTGCACCCACATAACTTTGTACATCACAAAATTAGGCCACCAACTAGGTGCCTACATAAAGGTGGTAACAACACCACTAAATGCTTTAATTTAACAGTATTTTGAGTTTGTCCCAATTTTTGTAGACAAGGACTGGATTCAACTCCCTGGAGAGCTGTTTATATTAACATATTACAACAGAGTGGAAGAACATTTAAGAGAAGGTAATATAGAAGTCCAGGCATCTACAGGGCTTATGACCTGTCAATGGCTGGTTTAAGTGGCCACTTTACACACTGTGTAACATTCACCATTCTGCCTATATTTGAACATCTATATTCCTTCAATTCTTTCATCTGTTGATGTTTGTGAAGTTAAAGAGCTGAAACCTTTATTTATGCGGGTGAGATTCAACTAATTGAATTATTTCACCTATATACTAGGCAACACCTGAAAATATTATTTTTTTCAATTTCTATACTTCTTCATGGACCCATGGATGGTATAGGTATTTGTATCAAAAATTTGGACAAACTCAAAATATTGTTGATAAATTACCTGGTCCATGAAGAAGTATAGAAATTGAAAAAATAACATTTTCAGGCGTTGCCTAGTATGTAGGTGAAATAATTCAATTTGATGAATCTCACCCGCATAAATAAAGGTTTCAGCTCTTTAACTTCACAAACATCAACAGATGAAAGAATTGAAGGAATATAGATGTTCAAATATAGGCAGAATGGTGAATGTTACACAGTGTGTAAAGTGGCCACTTAAACCAGCCATTGACAGGTCATAAGCCCTGTAGATGCCTGGACTTTATATTACCTTCTCTTAAATGTTCTTCATCTCTGTTGTAATATGCTTTATTTTAAATAATTTGTTCCGCGTGTTGTCCAGTAGCTGAATCAAAAATAACTATCGACGTGCTAATAAGCGACGTGATGACCATTTATCGCCATGGTTGTTTATTGTATTCGTGATCACAACGGAACATCCCTGAACACTTTTTTTTATTTATCAAAAACATACAAAAATTAACATAAATTATCAAGTCCAACTGAACAGCATAAAATGCAGTTCGTCGGCAGGTGCTTATTTGTCAAGTTCTAATATATATACATAATCCTAACTCTTCTTAGGGTATTATCATGAACGATGAATTTACAAAATATTGTACTCATCATTTAGAGATTCATTATTGAAATCATCAAATTCGAAATCAAATTTACATTTTATATATATATATTTTTTTAAATATTCATTTAACCTGTACATCTGTTTGTATTCGAAATAAATAAAATAAAAATAAAAATAAAATAAAATAAAAATAAAATTTTCACCTCATCAAAACTCTAGAAATTGATATTTTCATTCATAATTTTAATTTATAAAATCGAAGCTAATTGAAACGCCATATTATTTGGTTGGTACTAAAAATACGTCACACCACGTAATTATTTTTTTGACATTGGTATCATTGTTTATGGCGTTATTATCCCCTCTCCTCGACACTTCCCGTCCGCCATTAGTGTTTTGGTCGCGTGCTGTAGTCTGTGGTCGCGTGTTGTAAACAAAACGAAACGTTTCAATTTACAATAACTATATAAATATATAAAAACTCTTATTACTATGGAAAAAAATAAATATGTGCATTGAAAATAAAAAATTGTCCAAATAAAAAAGAAAAAAACAAAAAATTTCAACATAAAAAACCAAATATTACATGTTAAAATATTTACGTTTCGCGACATATAATCCTGCTGCGCGATTGCGATGTGATTACATATTTGAATTTCACCGGTGTAAATATGTAAAATATTCCAAAACTGCTTTTTAAATTTATTTATTTATTATTTATCACGCTATTTATTGCATTTAGCCGGCGGCGGCGGTTGGCAAGCCAAATGTCAAAAAAAGCAGTCTACAAAGTAATTGTAGTTTAATTTTCACTTTTTTGTATTAGATATTCCTTACTTTATTGCAAATACCATATATTGTATTATTTTTTATAGTAAATGCTGATTTTCGCCAATGAACTGTATTTATTTACAAGGAAAACAAAAAACAAACCGACACGAGCGTTGACTTAGAGATTACACACGCGTTGACTTATAACTGCGATAACTTAAGCATGTTCATTATTGTTCATTGTGATCGCTCAAATACTTAGCATGTTTTTAAGCACGTCGATAGTTATTTGTGATTGAGCTGCTGAAGGCGCGCAGAATCATGTTTGCATACATCGCACGGTGTCTAAAAGTCTGACATCTAGCCTGCGCGCAAGCGTGAAATGGCCGCGTAATATTACCAGACTAAACACAAATGTCGTGTTCTGTCGACCATAATGTATTATTGAAAAAGCTGTATGAGATCGATTTCTCGGATAGTATGTTAAAATTAATAGCGAGCTTCCATCAAAATAGAAGCCAATACGTCTCCTATGGTCTATTTGCGTCAGAGTGTTTCTATACTTTCTTGGGAGTCCCGCAAGGCTCTAACCTGGGTCCATTGTTGTTCTCTATTTTTATTAAAAACGTTATTTTGAACTCGCGTTTTCTGATATTTACGGATGACAAAAAAAGTGAAACTTCGGACAATTTTTGTACTCTCAGGGCGAATATATCTAATATATGTGAATTGGGAAGGCGAAACAAACTTAGGTTTAATGTTTCCAAGTGTTCGGTCTTGTCTTTCACTAGGGCCCAAAAAACTCTATTTTTCGCTTCAAAATAAATGACCAGAATCTGATACGAACATCAAATGTTAAGGATCTCTGGGCCTTAGATTTATGAGCACCCTGACATTTCATGATTACATAGAGGCAATCAGTGGTAAATCATTGAAGATGTTAGGATTCGTTCTGCGTATTACCGGGGTTTTTGAAAATACCCGCGTACTGAGAACTCTGTACAACTCTTTGGTGCAAAGTAGACTCAAGAGTGACTGGATGATTTGGGGGTCACATGAACTGAAGTACTCTCCTATGATAGAGAAAATCCAAAAGAAGTTTCTGAGATATCTCTACGTGAGAGAGTGCGGGTATTATTCTTGGCTCTACCCGACCGAGTTTCTCCAGTGTATACTTGGCTACAATCGTTTAAAGACTAGAAGGAATACGCATTTGACTACACATTTTCATCGATTGTTGCGCGGTATGGTCAATAATTTTGAGATTATGATGAGCATTGGTTTGTATGTTCCAGATAATTACCTAAGACAGCGTCAGCAAAGATTTCATATTCCGATGTACAGGACTACCCTGCCTGTTGAAAGGGCTACCGCTATGCTGAACAACATCGCTCTGGATGTTGATCTGTTCCATGTATCCGAAGAGGTTTTCCGGAGCAGGATTCTCCCACTACTTTGACATGAGTCTCTTTCAAGTATTTTTTCTTTTTTATACTATGTACGAAGTAAATGAAAGTTTGTATTTTTAAATAAATTAATTGAATTGAAAATTAACATACATATTACAATTTGGAAATTGCCTTCCTAATAGAAATCCCACTGTCACGAAATATATCAACGTCCGAGGCGATACGATTGAATAACACGATTGCTCTCGACTGACTTGTATCATTATATTTGCGAGCCGTCAAAATATCACTCAAAATAGCCAAGCGCGCGCGCCAAACGGGAATTGTGGTGGTCTAATAATAATGTTGGCTCTCCACTGAAGACACGCCGTCATTGGCTGATCACGTGTGACGTCATGCACACACACACGCGCGCATACACACGCGCGCGAGCCTAATGAACGTTCAATACAAAGAAAATACTTCCTCACTTCATCGTCATCATCATCTGTTGCATGTTGATAATGTGATCGGGCTTACGCTTTAGGCACCAGTCCAGGGACAATGAAATTTGCGTTGAGGGGATCTTTAAGCCCACCATCCACCCGCAGCTGTTATAGAGTCCAGGGCGTCAATCATGAACGCTATCTTCACCTGTATACAGGATGTTTTTTAAACCCTGTCACATCCGAAACCACGTTGATCAGTATGAGCAAGAAGACATATTGACAGACTTCTAGGGTTTATCTTACGAATCTCCAAGCCATTCTCATCACCAAATACATTAAAACTTCTTTACTATACTTATGTGCGAAGTCAACTCGAATTCGCTTCATTAGTATGGTCCCCTCAATATAATGTATATATTCATCAAATTGAAAACATTCAAAAGAAATTTATAAGGAGCCTGGAATATCGTTTTGGTAACATTGAAAATGATTACGGCGCATCTTTGATCAATTTTAAAATAGAATCACTACAAAAAAGGCGCCTTAGATATGATTTAATTTGTCTTTTCAAAATTCTCAATAACATAGTTGATTCGCCGTATCTTTTACAAAATATTGGTTTCCGTTGTCCTCTTCGCTATACTAGATTAAATTCCCTTTTTTATGTACCAACTTGTAAAAACAATTATACCTCGAATTCATTCATTAGACGTACCTGTAGAAATTATAACGGACTCAGTATTGATGTAGACATTTTTAACTGCACGTTGCATTTGTACAGAAAATTTCTTCATGGGGTCGATTATTTGGGATAGTTGCTGAATGTGCATCTTGCTATGTATATGTGCCGCATGTAATGTATATGTTTGTGTATGTTTTAGATGTGCGTTCATGTGTGTGCGTGGATGGCTCGGAGTGTACATTCAGTATTTTTATTTATTTTAATTTATTACCTCCATGGAAAACGCAAATGTCAACAATTATTCTTTTCTCACTTAAAATTCTTATTTATTTTTTATTTTTTGTCACATTTAATGTTTATATCTTTTTAATTTATGAAAACTTAATTGGTCTTTTTATGTTAAAAAATTGTTGTTTTTAGTACTTATTTTGTATGACTGTATGTTTTCTAAAATAAAATAAATAAATAAAAAAAAAAATATTGGCACATAAATAAATTTTAAGAACGAATGAAATTTACAAAAATAAAATATAAACAAAAACATATGGTTGCTTAGTTCTGCAAGGGAGAAGCGAGGAGAGGCGAGGGGGGAGTCTGATACACCGTCAACTACATGGCCACGCCCCCCTCGCTTCTTCTCTGCGGAAGTAAGCAACTATTTGTATTGAGAGATTTTTTTGAAAAATATATATAAATCAATAAACGTAGTACTTTATATAATTGGTACACATATTATTTATATTTTTATGTATTTCATTGCTTTATATTTGTTTTATTATAAATTATGCTATATAATTTATGTTTAAGTGACATGTATTCTCGGCACATATATATACTTTATATTTGTATAATAATGATTTTTAATTTATTACATTTGATTAGCTAGGCATTTATAATTAAGTAGTTTTAGTTTTTCTTTGTTATGTTATTGTTTTATTAGTATAGGACTACTTACGCTCTAAAGATAAAAAATCTCCATCTTAGAACAGGCTGTGCCATGTTAGATGGAGACTATCATAAACAGAGAACACTCCGTTTTCATTTTACATTAATTGGTTTTTTATAGATTCCCTGTTATTAAGTATGTTTGTTATTATTTTTTTGCAATAAATTTATAAATAAAATAAAGTAAATTAGTTTTTATATTTATATATTTTTTTAATTTTCTGCTTTCTAAATATTTTTTTTAAATATGCAAATATGTCTTCTTGCCCATACTGATCATCTTGGTTTCGGATGTGACAGGGTTTAAAGAACACCTGTATATCGAGACGGTATACTTAACTTCTGTACTATCTGTATCTTACCTCGGTATGTTCTACCTACTTGTCATATCGACATCATATGATCGATACTAGCCAATGAATGACCCCAACAATTTAGTCCGCGTTCCTTACGTCAGTAACATTCAAAAAGTTCTTATTTTAAATAGGCTTCTGTGGTAGAAAGTGCTCACTTTAAAGCGATTATAAACTCCAATAAATCCCAATTCAAGCAAAAAAAAGCTCCCTTAAATATGATTTTTATATGACTTTTAACCATTGCCAAAACGATATGCTTGATGATCGTCTGCATTTATCTACTTAGGTAGTACTGAGCGATTACAAGGCCGACTCTCGATAGGTTCTCTCAGAAAGTAACTTTCTAACGCCTAGATACTATTAATTGCTATATAAAGTGTTAAATATAATAAAATATTAACGCTCTCAACTTTTTATTTACTGATTAGATTGAAGATTTTAAGGGCTATAAAATGTCCAGAGCAAAGCTCATCATTTCGCAAGGAACCGCACGTAAATCAGCTTGTAGTTATTTAATCTATCGAGGATACACATACTAACATTGAAAATATGGAAATTTTTAACTATCGAGGCACTCTGCATTTGGTGTTATGCATTAGTACACCAAATGCAGTGCCCTATGCACCACTGGGCGCGGAATGGAGGAAAATTATGTACACATTAGGTACACATGCAAACACGGAGAACTTTAATTTCTCTAGACAATAATATCTTTCAAAACAAGAATAAGTTTCGGAAAATTTGTCATGACTCACCTTTTTCTAAGAAGCAAATCTTGTATTCAATCTCGTTTATTTCTCCTGTCCTTTTCTTTGTAGGTAAGTATTATTTATTTTTAGTGTTATAGTTTATTTATGTCTTGCCTTTCGTCTTGAGCTCAATTTTTTTACTTAACTTGTACAAACGATTCTTGCTTTTCGCTTTGTCTCTTTAATTGCATGTTTCCATGTTCACTATACGTTAATTTTGCTCTTCGTTAAGTGTAAACGTTTCTTGCTTTTCGCTTAGTCTTTTTAATTGTTTGTTTCTATATTCACTATACGTTAATTTTGCTTCTCGTAAAAGGTAAATATTTCTTGCTTTTTGCTTAGTCTTTTTAATGGCTTGTTTTTATATTTACTGTACGCCAATTTTTCTTCTCGTTAACTGTAAATGTTTCTTGCTTTTCACTGAGTCTCTTGAATGTTTTGTTTCCACATTCACTATACGTTAATTTTGCTTCTCGTTAAGCCATTCATTTAGTTTATTTTATTGCTTTACAGTTCCATGTCACTTGTTTCTTACTATTTATTTTACATTAATTATGCTTCTAGTTTAGTCAAACAGTTTCTTGCTTTTCCGTTAGTCTATTTTTTTTGCTTTGTTATTAATAGAAAGCATGTAATTTCTCCCTTTGGCTCAATTTTGTTACATAATCAACAACGATTATAGTTTTAAGTTATTTGCCCAGCAGTTGTTCGTCAATATTGAACTTTTTTAAGAACTAATTAAGTCTTGCTTCTTGCTTTGAGTTAATATTAATACTGCCACTTGTACTAACGTTTATCTGCTTTATAATATGAACTTGCTCTTTATAAACACGCATTTGTGTCCAGAAGATGAAGAATACAATTATATGGGTGAAATAGAACCCGAACCCTCGACGAGTGTTTTCGATTCGATCGCTGCTCTCGGGTGAAAATCCTAAAAAGGAAATCTACCAGAGAAATGTCCGCCTCGTAGTTTAGTGGTTGACACGTTCGTTTAACATACTTGAGGTCGTAGGTTCAATTCTAGAACTGCAATATTGCATTATTCCTAGACTGGCACCTGTAGCGTAAGACTGATTAACTTATCTCCAAAAAACAGATGATCGAAATACGTTGAATTTGATTCACTAATGCAGAGCTCTACGCACCACTGGGTGTAGAAAGGAAGATGACGATTGCACACATTTAATTCCCAATTTTTTTTACCACTTTTTCTCGTTCCTAATTTTTTTAATTTTAGAAATTCATCTTTGTAGTTATTTTGATATTTTCACTTGTCCTATATAGATGTTTCTTGCCTTGTAAAAATATGTTGTTTCCTTGATCTTTAAGACGTCTGTTATTGTATAAATTCTAACACAAACCATTTGTGTTTGTTTGTAAACATGTCTTGCCTTTTCTTTGTTTTTTAGTCGTTCCACATAAATGATTCGCCCTTTCACTAATCTTCAAACACTTTCGGCTCGGCTGATTACTGGCTTCCTGTTATTTGTTTTTGCCATTACAATAGTCTTACGCGGAATATGTTGTGGAGAATGTGGAAATATATAAGGTCAAGCTCGCAAGCCAGCAGGATCAAGATCGTCCCCATCCAGAACTCAAAGTTAGACAGCTGAGAAACATTCAGTGAACCTGCGGTACTGTAGTAAACTTGCACCCAGAAATCTTCTTTCATTTTAAATTAGTAGCCAGAAATTGCTCATTTTTAAAATGCTTAGATAATGTTCTATTTAAACACTCACCACTATGCTTCTATATCTTTATTCAATTCGAGTATCGGCTACACTTCAATGAATTATCTCTCTCATTACCATTTCACAGATTTTGATACTACAAATTGAATTTCGATCTGACTTTTGACATGAAGAAAAATTGATTTGAGTGAAAAGTTTGACAAAAAAAAATATGTATACGAAATTAAAGCTTAATTTACCGAAAAATATTTTGATTTTTGCAGGTCCAAATTTTTGCAGTAAAAGACTGAATTTTAAGCCCTAGGCCCTAGGGTTGATACCCCTAAGATAAGATAAGTTCATTTATTATTATTAATAATAATAATAATGTTTGGATAATTTATATAGCGACATTTTTGAGAAAATCACCTCAAGGGCGCTGTACAATAAATAAATATCCCAACACGTCTTGCAGCTACAGAGCGCATGGACGGTTGGGATTCTAGTTCCTCGTCTCCAAGTATGATATACTACAATTATGATATATATGAGCTAGATAACAGAACGCCTTGCAGCTACAGAGCGCATGGACAATAAGAAATCTAGCCCCTATTTACTTTTTTTTTTTTTAAATTTTTATTTGACAATGAAGTTTAGAGTTTAAGTTTTATTTATTAAAACAGATACGTAAAACATGACTGAAAAAATAAATATTATTAAATTTCCTAATACAAAAAAAAATAATAAAAAAAATAGTATGCTTAAAATATTTTTTGTTTGTTTATTTAACGTCTTATTTTATCAGGGGGCTGTATTAAAACGGGACGTTATACGGGTTCAAAAGTACAATTGAATTTTCTGTATGAAAAGTGAAATATTGACATAAAGGTGTCGTATTGTAAACTCGAGACAAGATCTGGGCTTTTTTGTTGTAAGTCTTTATAGATTTAAAAAATCACTAAGATAGACCAGATCTTGTTTTGAGGTTGTAATTATTATTTTTTTTGTCCTAGCTTTAATTTTATTTACTTGTATTGTATTTTATTAGTGCTTGTATTTCTTATATGAGAAATTGTATTTACCATTGTTAGAATGGACTGCATAAGACCGTCAAATAAATAAATAAATAATAATTTTAGATTTCCTCCCTGGGGAGTTTTTCATATTTAAATTTGTTACAACAGAGAGGGAAAACATTGTTGAGAAGGGAATATGGAAGTAGCATTTACAGAACTTATGACCGACCTGTCGTTGGCTGGTTCAAGTGGCCACTTTACACACTGTGTAACATTTGTTGAGGAAATGTGGATGTTCGAAAATAGGCGGAATGGTGAATGTTACACAGTGTGTAAAGTGGCTACTTAAACCAGCCAATGACAGGTCATAAGCCCTGTAAATGCCTATACTTCCATCTTCCCTTATTTAAGGTATTCTCCATCCCTGTTGTTAGCCCTGTAAATGCACTTATGGATAACTCCCGAGCGAGGAAATCCAGCTAGTCTGCAAGCATTTGGACATACTCAAACATTGTTGAATTAACTACCTGGTAAAAGAAGAAGTATAAAAATTGGAATATTGATTTAGGCGTTGCCTAGTAGGTGATTCGGTTTAGCCGGATGAATCTCACCCGCATAATAAAGGTTTCAGCTCCTTTACTTCATAAAAGCCAACAGATGGAAGAGTTGAGGAAATGCGGATGTTTAAACATGGGCAAAATGGTGAATGCTACCCATACACATTAAACCAGCCAATTATAGGTCATAAGCCCTGTAAATCCCTATACTTCCATATTCCTATCTCAAAAATGTTTTTCCCCTCTGTTGTAATAAATTTAAATATTTACAACTCGTTGAAAATGGCCCATAAAATAAATATTTGAGTAAATCACAAGAACGCAATTATTTCTTTAAAAAAAAAAAAACATTAGTTGATTACAGATTACAGATTACAGATTACGGAGACACAGTTTATAGTGACACAACTAGGAACGACCCATGCCCGTGAACCTGCCCCGACTCGCTAGAAAATCCGTGTTGAGTCTGAGCACTTGCAATGAATTCATAAACATACATGAATTGACTGAACATTTTTAGAAAAAAAAATGTACGCATATTCTACTTTTCATACAGAAAAAAAAAATTCACTTGTCAGAAAAAATTGAAGATAAATGTATCCAAACAAAGATTTGAACAAAATCAAAACAAACGGAATTTCGAAGTTAAAAAAAAAACTCATCAATATAACACACGTTTTTTGTCGGCACAGTTTTTTTCGATTTAACCGAACATTGAATTTGATCGATTTCGTCTTAAAATATTTTCACAGGACAACAAATATTTTTTTATGATATAATTATTTTCACACATCTGCGACATGCAGATTTATACGCAGGTTTTAAAATAAACGCACACAATTGTCATTGCCACAAATTCACAATAATTGCTTTTTATTTCAAGCCGTTATGACAATTTATTTTTATAGTCCTTTTTACCAAATGCACGATTTATCCGCATAAATAAGCACTATGACACTTTCAAACTCGTAAAATAATGTTGTTTTGTCATTTTTATAATTTTAAGGGGGCTGTGCTATAAAAATTATAACGACGCAAGTCACGGCGAATGATAATAATCGAAGTGAATTGATTTTTTATTGTGGTTAGCGTTAAGAGGGGAGTTTTTGAAAACGATGTTTTGCTAAAGCAGCGTCGATCAGAACGTCTTTGACCAAATAAGAATTTGGTATCAGAGGTATAAGTTATGAAACGAAAAGTCACTTAAGATAGTGTATGGGATATGCAGGGAGTTTTATGTTTGGATGAAATATTTGCTGTGAGAATTTTTTTTTATATCTCCCTAAAAATTAAAAGTTTTTCTGCGCATTTGTCGTTCTGCAAAAAGCGTTCGATAAAGTTGACAGAGAAAAATTACGGAAGATGTTATCAGATTATGAAGTGGACGGTAATCTGACACGGACTATTGCGTCTCTGTATAAGGACAGCACATCATATGTCAGGGTAAATTTATTTGTTTATTTTATTTTATTTTACTCCAGTAAAATAGCTATATGGTGCAGAGCCAATTCAACCATATAAACATGAACATAGTTATAAACATAACCATAAACATAAATATAAATATAAACAAAAATATAAAAATAAACATAAATATAACAATAAACATAAATATAAACATAAAATAAAATTTTATATTTGCAGCACTTATGGTGGTCTTAGCATATCGCGCCATCGCTCGAACAACGGTGAATGGATCCACCCTGCAGTGGCTTGGAGAATTTCGTAAGTAGAGCTTTTCAGGCGTTTCCATAGACTCCAGTGGACCGTACACATCGTGGTTTGACATTCTTAAAGGAGTCAAAGATGGATGTGTGATTTTGCCACGACTGTTTAACGTATAAATTGATAACTGTATGAAAGAACTGAAAGGTTTAAAAGAATAGGAGGAAAATGGGTACTACAATTTTTAACGTAAAAGTTCAGTATTTAAAAAAAAATACAAGCCAAAAAATGTATTGTATTATCGTCGCTATGATTTTTGAAGTGTTGTTATTTTCTGGAGTTTGAATATTGGTTACGAATTATTTTGTGGTATGTTGAAAAGTAATTTGATTATTGATCAAAGGAAGATTATTTTTCAAAGGCTTGAGGTAAGTCGGGTAAGTAATTATATGTGAGGTTCATGGTCCATGATTGAAGACACACACACGTGCTAAACAATTTCGCATGAAATATATTGCGACGGCCCATGAAGCAAGTCAGCGTTTTCTATTAAATCCAATACAACATATTATGCAAGTCTAACAGTATTGCACAGAGCGACGAGAGCGTTGTTCGTCCGCTCCTACCACGTAGACGTGAAGAACAAAGGAACGTGGCCTACAAAGAGACCACAGGGCGCAGTTACACCCAGTTAGTCAGTCAGCACCAGTCAGCCCAGCCAGCCAGTAGAGTCAGTTTCAACATATAGTCAAATGCAGCCAGTTCAACTCCTCATCGACATAATTCATTATTTATTCGCCATGTAATAAATACGCATTAAACTGCAACCTCGTGTCTTCTATCAATCTCTAACTGGGGTAGGAGCTCCAACCCTTAAGAAGCTAAATCCCACATACACAAATACAAAGTATTTACTGAAATGTTGACAGCAGGATATCAACCGACAAACAAAGATACTTCCTTTCAAGGTAATGCCACTGCATGACATAACCAATACTATTTTAAATATCATCAACTTTTCTGCTCACTCAAATTTAAAATACACATTTGGTCATAATATTCATAATTACAATACGCGTTATTCAAGGAATCTTCATGTGTCTAAGTTTCGCTCAACAAAGTTGGCAGTAGGTCCTTGGAAAATATTGGCCATTCCGAATATAATAAGCTGCCTGATGAGCTAAGACACGAAAAACTGAATAAAAAATCCAGAAGTGTCGCAATTAAAAAATATTTGTTAAATCTTTTTGATAGTCATAATTATTAATGTAGTTTATATAAGATGGTGTTTTATGTTTTTTATACAATAATGTTTTCTTTTTATTTCGGATGTATTAATTTGTATGATATTATGTATTGTCAAAAAAATGTTCTTTCGTATGTACGGTCCCAAATGAGTTTCTTTAATAACTCCTGGGAGTATTCCCCAAAGAGTTATACAATAAGTAATTTTTGTATTATATTTTTTATAAATAATAAAAATAAAAAAACCATGTCGGGAATCGAGCCCGAGACCTCTTGCATGATGGGCAAACGCGCTGAATTATTAATAGAAATACTAATGAGTTTTGTGTTCTGCTCTGAAAGGGTCAAAATGACCCACTTTTATTTGAATCCGTGTCAAATATGCATATAATATAACATTGTCCTTCATTGCTTTTTCTTATGTGCGGTCCCAAATGAGTTTCTTTTAACTCCTGGGAGTTTATGTAATTTTTGTATTATGTGTTTTATTAATAATAAATAAAAAAAAAAATATATGATTTAGATATTAGATATTAATAACGTTTATAGAACTTCGGATGCAGATGTGTAAAGAAAAATTGGACCATTTTTAACGAGTAAACTTTGTGAATGGAGTTTCTAAGAGAAGACTCTATCCTTAATGTAAATAGTTGTCAGTATGCCAGTTAACGACATTTCGTATGTGGATCGCAATACAATTAATTGGCAAAAGATCTGCCTTAAGCAACTGCGTTTAATTATCGTAATATCGAGGACCTTGGGTAATATTAGGTCATTTTGTGTCAGGCGCATTGTGAGGGTGCGCGGGCAGCGGGTTCCAGCTAGAGCCTCCAGTCTCGGCACAAATTTAAGTCTCTAGACTGAGACGAGACTCGGAGACCAAGTCAGAGATTTAGAGACTTCGCGAGTATTCAATACTAACGACAATTCGTAAAAAAAAAAAAAGTAATCTCTGTACGTGTGATGTCACCGCACTTCTCCTAAACGGCTTAACCGATTTACGTGCAGTTTTCAGAGAAATATAGATCTTTGCGCTGTTTGTGTTTGTAGATATTAAAATCTTTAATCGAATATGTAAAAAAGAAGCTAGGAGCATAAATGTTTTATTCATCGATCTATCAGGGCTGCATTCGAGGACAATGCATTTGCAAAAAATGGAGAGATATTGTTTTTTTGTATTTAAAAAAAGTTTGATTTTGAATGTTTACAAACAGCATTTGTTTTTTGTGGATCTCAATCAGATTTTTTTCTTAAATTCCTTATGATTTCAACCCGTTTATTTCTTTTTATTGGATTTTTGGTGACATTAAAATAATATTAAATTCAATAAATTTTTAAGAATCGTATTCCTAAATAAGTACACCCCTTTGTTGGTGAGACGACCGGAGTTTGACGTTTGTAAAAAGAATGCCATATTTGAAAAAATATTAATTTTATGTTTTGGAATTCAACTATAAACAAGTACCTAGGTACCTACTAATCAATGAAAAGTATTTTTCAAATCTAATAGCAGGCAAGCCACCGTTCGGGCAAGACAACGTCTGTCGGGTCCGCTAGTATATAATAAATAATATAGAAGCTATTTTATCAAAATCATATAAAATGTTAGACTTTCTAATGAGAGTATGTAAACCATTCAAAAATTCAAGCATTGCCCTAGTACTGTATACCTCTTAAGTCAGAAGTCACCCAGAATACGCCTCCTGCATCTGGGTTCCTGAACCCTAAATACAACATTTACATAAATTTAATAGATAAAATACAAAATAAATATCTCAGATACGTTCGATTCAAATTTCCTAGCTTCAACAACCTAATCTTACCTTGCCTTCATAAAAGGCGCTTGATTGCGGATCAATTGTTTACCGATTTCTTTTATTATTTATTTTATTTTATTTGGGAAATCAACAGTTCTACATACATATTTTTAGTAAACAAACAGATATAGTGTATAAACTCAGAACTAATAACAGATTTCCACACAGTATACAAAGTTAGTAAAGAAAATATATTACATATCAAATAAATACATACAATATATACATATCAAAATGTTATTTTTATGTACTCAATAATCAAAGAATTTTTTATATTTATTTTAAAAACATTAAGTTACTGTAAATTAGGCGGGATTAGGACAAGAATGCTTGAAGAGAGGATAAGGAGCGGAAGGGAGATGTACTTATTTATTATTATAATGTCTACTAAGTTACATAATGCATTTTTAGTGTAAATTTTTAAATCTGACAGAGTGATGTTTGTGTTATCCATATTTTTGAATTTTGTATTGTACATTGAAAAATTCCTACGAAAAAAGGTATTTTTAACATACGATGTTTTACTTATTGGTACATGAAACAGGTGGTGCCGTCTACAAATCCTGGCTGGCATATGTATTGTTATTAAACCAAGCAGCTCTGTACAGTCAACCATTCCTGTCATAATTTTGTAAAGCAGTAGTTGGTCCGCACACACTATGCGGTATTGTAGAGAAATGATTCCATGGAAGGTGGAGGCAGTGAGAGTAGATACATAAGAAATACCGGTTTGGTATTTAAGGTACTTGATAAATTTGTTTTGAATATTTTCTATTCTACTTATATATATGGCATACTAGGGATTCCATATCTGAGAGGCGTATTCCAAATGGCTTCTGACAAATGTATAATAAAATGAAATTAGGGCCTTTGGAGTTTTTTTACTTTTATTTTGTTTTTACTGTGTATTTTAATGGGTTTTCAAATATGTTTTTTACGATTTCTTTTACTACATTTTTACTTTGTATTCTACTCCGTTTTTAACTATATTATTACTATATCTACTTTATTTATTAAACTTTTTTTGTGTATTGATTACTAAAGTGATGTTTCTGAAAAAACTTAAAACCTACTTGTTCTCAAAATCATTTAAATAAATCCGTAGCATGTGACAAAAAATAAATTGTTTTAATTAAATTAAAAATTTAAAAGCTTCAAATAAATTTATTTAACAGTAGAATCATTATGTTAAGCGCCCTTGAGGTATAATATCACGAAAATGGCGCTATATAAGTTATCCATAATAATTATAATAATGTTATTTTTTGTCTGTCTTAGAACGAGTAAAATAACCCTAGTTAGATCAGTTAGTCAGTCTTAGCAAATTTGTATAAATATGTAATTTTCTGTATATAATATAATACTAAATAAAATTTAAATAAATACAACCAATTAACTCAGGCCATTTTTTGTATCGTTTGAGAGAACGAGAGCGAAATACTATTTTTATTACGTTAGAGTGAGATGGATATATAACGAACGAACGAACTTACGAAACGAAATTGTGACAGAATAAGCCTTCTGTTATTTTTGCACGAATGATATTATACAGGTTTATCAAATATGTGTTTTTTTTAAAATTTCATTGTATAAAAAAAATCCACTGTAAACGACAGTATTTTTTTAACATTATTAATATTATTAAGTCATTCTAAATGAAGCGATGTTTTCTTATTTTTGTTTCGTTCCCGCAAAAGTGGCAATTGAATACATAAATACATCTATCTCTTTTGTTGTGTGTTTTTTCTTGGAATTGGTGACTGTAATTATCTATGCATACCCGTGTTAGTATATCGTAAAATTAATCATGTAAATTAAAATGAAAAATGCGTTGTTACTTAAAAACGTCTATGTGCTTAAATAGAAATAGGATGTTATAATAGGAAAATTGAAAACGAGTCAATTTTTAACTGAATCTATGTATAATTTTATTTTGAAAAATATGTACGTTTTTTTGTAATTAAATGTGAAAACTCGATAAAGAACGAGCATATAATTTAAGTCTCTACGGTATAAGTATTTGAATGATCGGGGTAATCCTATTTCATTCTGAGTTAGAAATAATTAATTTGCCAAGTAAGAATTTATGTGACGCTCGGTGCAACGTGAAACAGTGGGTGTTCAAAAATTGCAATTGTATGCGTTAGTAGTCTGGAACCATTTTGACGAAATTTTCGTTCCCACGCTCGGGTCGACAGTGCCGATTTGCTGGCTGAAATCAATTTTAATATTCCCTTCGTCGAACTAGACATACAACGTTACTACGCAACGACAAATTCAACACCTGTAGCTCAATCACAAATGGCTATCGACGTGCTTAAAAACATGCCAAGCATTTAAATAATAAACATTGTTTGATTATGTCCAAATGCTTGCAGACTGGCTGGATTTCCTCCCTAGGGAGCTTTTCATATTAAAATTTATTTCAACAGAGATGGAAGACATTTGGAAGTCTAGGCATTTACAGGGCTAATGACCTGTCATTGGCTGGTTTAAGTGGCCACTTTACACGGCAAGTGTCATCATTTTTAAGGGCTCAGGGCATGTTTACTTGTATTAATATGTCAATAACTCACCTATTGTTAGATTACAGAATACCGGGAATGAATATGCATCACATTTTGATATATTTAGTTTATCTCCGCCTAACTTAAAAAATAAAGTGACCAACATATTTTTATCAAAAAGAGCAAATCATCTTCAGAAGATTGGGTTGGAATAGTTATAATTTGATTGATTAATGTATTTTGTTATTGTATAATTTCTTTAAAATATATATGTATTTCAAGTAATTAATAATGTGTACAGTACGAGTATATTAATATTTCATACTCGATTTTTTATTTTTTTATTTTTAAGCACTCTTTATACCACATATATGTAAATGGCAGAAATGCCGTATATAAATAAATAAATTTAAAAAAATGTGAGCCGCTAAACTTACTTTTTGCGTTCATCATTTTTAAATAATATAAAAGTTGGTTGGCGTCTTTTGGAATACATATGCATGTGTATGAAATACTGGTTCTGTGACGCAAAGGTGGCCTCCGCAAGTAATTAGCGCTTCAAGTGCAAGAGGTTAATTGGCCATCTTTATCAGGTGTCTCCCTGACGTGTTTCCACTGTACTTAGAACTTGCACCCGCGCAGTTTCCTCATAATGTAAGATTATTTTATTCTATCATAGTCTGCGTCATCATCGCTCTGTGAACCTTGGACGAGTGTCTTGACTCGATGGCTGCTCTCAAGTAAAAAACCCAGAAAGAGAAATCGAGTGAAGTTGTACGCCTCGTTGGGTAGTGGTTGACGCGTTCGCTTCTGAGGTCCTGGGTTCGATTCTTGGCAAGGTGAAATTGAAATATTGATTTACAGGTCTTAATTTTAAGTTTAACAGATAACAACAGGGATGGAGAATACCGTCAATAAGGAAATATGGAAGTATAAGCATTTACAGGGCTTATGACCTATCATTGGCTGGTTTAAGTGGCCATTTTACACAGTGTGTAACATTCACCATTTCGCCTATGTTTGATCATCCATATTTCCTCAAATCTTCCATTTGTTGATTTAAGTGAAGTTAAAAAGCTGAAACCTTTATTGCTGTGAAGAGATTCATCTGACTGAATTATTTCACATACTAGGCAACGCCTGAAAACAATTTTTCAATTTTTAAACTTCTTCTTGGACCAGTTGGTTTCATTTCAATATTTGAGTTTGTCCAAATGTTCG
The DNA here is from genome assembly GCF_059751315.1 of Micrasema longulum. Lineage (NCBI taxonomy): Eukaryota > Metazoa > Arthropoda > Insecta > Trichoptera > Brachycentridae > Micrasema > Micrasema longulum. The sequence goes on along the minus strand of NW_028279571.1, from coordinate 81,175 downwards.
TAGATAAAATACTGGATTTCACCCCCTCGGGAGTCATTAAGATTAACAAATTACAACAGGGATGGAGAATACCTTAAATAAGGGAATATGGAAGGATAGGCATTTACAGGGCTTATGACCTGTCATTGGCTGGTTTAAGTGGCCATTACACTGTGTAACATTCACCATTTCGCCTATGTTTGAACAAGTACTTTTTAATTTTCTTCATATTTTTATTTTTTCTGTCGATATGAATTGAAGTTTTCGATTTACTTTGTATTATTTTTGATCTTGTTTTGATTACATTTATGAACACACACTATTTAAATATGTGTTTTTTTCATATATTTAAGTAAAATAGCTATTCTTTAATTTTATGTTTTTTCTTTATTTATCCTATGTTTTTGTTTTTCTTTTCATGTACTCGTATTTAAAATTAAATAAACTCTTATAAATAAACAACTAAAACAGTGTAAGTCACTCTCCAAGCACCAGACTTAAGTCTCTTGTTTTGGAGAGTTACAGTGATAACATTTACTAGATGTGTAAAAGTAGACATGTTTAGAATTTTACAAAAACATGTACTTTTTATGAATTTTATGAAAAAAAAAAAAATTTAAAAATGAATTCTATTTTCTTACTTTAAAAAAAATAAATTCTTTAAACTATTTTTATTGTTTTTTTTCTTCTTAATAATATTTATCATACATCAAAAACAAAATTATGTACTTTCATTACTTTAATGTGTCTGTACTCTTTTTATTTGATTATTAATTAAAAATAATGTCTGAGCACCCGATGACAAACTATTATTGAATAGTTTATAGGGACAAAATATATTTTAATACTTTGTAAATATATTTTAAGACTCTTTAAAAAAAATTAAAAAAATGTTTTTTAAACTGCAATACAGTGTGTATGGTAAACCCGAGCATCCGAACCATAATGATCGGTATGAGCCAGATGACATATTTGCGTGTTAAATAAATTTATTTTAAAGCGTTTCAAAACTGAATAAAAAAAAAACTCAAAAAACCAATGGTTGCTTGCTTCTGCAGAGCGCAGTGCTAGCTACTCCCTCCTCTCTCCGCACTCCTACAGAAGTAAGCAACCATTCGATTGTTTTAGCTTTAAAACGCTTCTAAATATTTATTTTTTATTTTTTTATTTATTTGCGATTTAAAAAAATAATATTAATCATTAGATTTCATAAATGGTACATGTTTTTTTTTATTCTATACAAATCTACTTTTGTACATCTAGTATTTGTTAATGATTTTTTTTTTTTGGATTTTACAATAAGTTAAAAATACAAAAAAAAACTGTTACATAAACACAAAAAATCCCACAAAGGCGTGGCCTACATTTTTTTTAAAATTTAAATAAAGGCTACTGGAAGAATACGATAGATATAAACAAATAAAAAAATTGTGCTAATATTACAACACATTTTTTTTGTCAATATAAATGAGAAAATGACAATCAAAGTATGATGCTGTTCTTTAAAAAATTAACTGTTTAAATCGGCTTTTATTATCAATTATTTATACAAAAAATTAAATCTAAACAAATTCCCATTAAGTCATACTTTCGTTTCTTACTAAAAACATTACATTCATCAGCAAATCGCTTCCCTCGCATACAACGTAGACCTCAGGGGCGAACCGTGTATATAAGCGATTATGCGCAGCTTACCACTATATTTGACTAACCATAATAATATTTTACTGTAACTTTATTTACAGAAAACAAATAAATAATGACCATTTATTTTAAATCATTTCCATCGTTCGTATTTTTATCCTAATATAATTATTTATATTAATAAAGCGCGTCCAGCGCCTGCGGTGAGCCGAGAAACTAGCCGACTATTCCAGCTTATTTTTTTCATACAAATAAGTATACTATATTTTGAACGTCTTAATCCCAGTGCGGGTTTTTTCTCCTAGATTAAACTTGCAAATTACACAAATTATTTGAAGAATCTTGATTTGGAAAACAGTATTTCAAACATTATTTCTTAAGGGCTATTTTTCTTTGAGATGGTACTTTTGACATAAGACCATTTACTTTCATGCGTCATATTGCAGGACATATGGCGCTCGACGCGGCCGTTTTTTGCACTATCAATTTCAGGACAATTCGGCCAGTTGACATTCAATTGAATACCTAAAATCGACTGAATTCATAGTGCTATTTTATATATATTTTTTAACGAGTTATGTATTAAAGTAATGCATAATATATCTATATTATATAATATATCACGAAGTTTCGTCGTTTGAGTTGATTTCATGGATGAGAGTTGTTGTATCATACAGAACCACAGAAAAATATGAATTTATAGTATATATTACTTACATTATATTATCTACTTTCTATGTAGGTAGAATTTTTTTATTTTTTTATAGCTTACCTGTAAATAAAATCACCATTCGCCACTGGTAGACCTTTGTTACCAAGAAGTGCAGTTCCTCTTTGTTGTTAGCAAGAAGCACGGCATCATCAGCATACAAAAGACAATTATTGACCTTTTTCCCATTGAGTAGTATTATCGATTTAACGTAAATTATATACAAATACAGTTATTTATATTTTTATATATATTTAACTTTTTTATTTTTACTTTCTTTCGAATATATTTTGTAAATTGATCAATAAAAATAAAAGTTTTAACAATGTTTGATTATGTCCAAATGCTTGCAGACTGGCTGGATTTCCTCCCTAGGGAGTTGTTCATATTTAAATTTATTTCAACAGAGCGGGAAAAATTTTTGAGAAGGGAATATGGAAGTCTAGGCATTTACAGGGCTTATGACCTGTCATTGGCTGGTTTAAGTGGCCACTTTACACACTGTGTAACATTCACCATTCTGCCCAAGTTTGAACATCCACATCTCCTCAACTCTTCCATCTGTTGACTTTTGTGAAGTAAAAGAGCTGAAACCTTTATCACGTGGGTGAGATTCATCCGGCTGAACCAAATCACCTACTAGGCAACGCCTGAAAACAATTTTTCAATTTTTATACTTCTTCTTTTACCAGGTAGTAATTCAACAATGTTTGATTATGTCCAAATGCTTGCAGACTGGCTGGATTTCCTCCCTAGGGAGTTGTTCATATTTAAATTTATTTCAACAGAGAGGGAAAAATTTTTGAGAAGGGAATATGGAAGTCTAGGCATTTACAGGGCTTATGACCTGTGTGTGTAAAGTGGCCACTTAAACCAGTCAATGACAGGTCATAAGCCCTGTAAATGCCTAGACTTCCATATTCCCTTCTCAAAAATTTTTCCCTCTCTGTTGAAATAAATTTAAATAAAAGTTTTATTTTATCGGTTGATTGGAAGAAATTGCTATTTGGAAATAAGCCCGCCAATGTATCACTAACAGTATGTACAAAAAGTTAAATAAATAAATATACATATATATATATAGTTATTTGTGACACGAAGGTTCAGTATCAGGCCAGGGTCAACTATGCCAAGGGGCTACTTAGGTACAGAGACTAATAAATATATTCATGAAATGGACGCGATAATTGACTGATGTTTTCAATCAAATACTTAACAACCGGTTATTACGTATAAATAATAAAAAAGCGTTGTTTGTTTGTCGAGGCATAGATTGAATAGAATCGGTGATAACTTATTAAAATAGCTTTTTTACTGTGGTAGAACTTTTGATTTGTAATTAGGAAGTTTAGTGCAAGGGGAAATTAAATATAAATGAATACTTTTTACGTGTGGTAAAAATTATAGCATTTAATTGTACGTCGAAGTTTCTCCAAAATATGTGAAAAAACTATGAAAATAAGTTTTATTCCATCTCGATTAGACGAATAGTTAGTGGTGCAACATCGCCTTCCAAAACATTAATGTATCGAAGAATTAATATCGATGTCTAAAAACATCGATATATCGTTTTAAAAAATCATCGATATGTCGTTTTAATAACATCGATATATCGTTAAAAACCCCATCAATATATCGTTTAAAAACATCGATATATCGTTGAAAAATCGATATATCGCTTAAAAAACCATCTATATATCGTTAAAAAATCGATTTATCGTTTTTAAAATAAAATCGATGTATCGTAAAAATGCAGTGAAAGTTTGCATCCATTTCTAGAAGGTCCATAATTTCGACTGATAAACTGAAAATCAAAATCATTAAATAACTTTCAGACTAAATAACTCTCATGTAAATATATAACTGAATAAATTTTATCATTATTTAAAAAGAAATACCATATCATACTTGCGTTCTTTTGATTTAACCAAATATTTCATTTTGAGGACCATTTTCAACGAGTTGTAAATAATTCGCTATCAGAAAATGGGAATCAAGTTGGAGTAGAGTGGAATTCGAACCACCGGAAACACGGATTCATTTGCACTGTCTCTGTATCCGTGGACGCCATAACAGGTTTCTACAAGATGTAAATCTCGGTCTAATTACATGCATAATTTTTTACTAGCCATAAAGAGAGAGGACAACCGGTGAGCTAGTAATGAACTAATGTAAACACACGCGCTATTTTACCTTTGTTTACTTTATAAATAGAAGAATGACTTAGTTAACCTTAAGGCTGATTCAAGTTGGAGGCTAACTGATCCACGTTTCATCCGAATTCAATATAAAGCATATTATTCGCAATGTAAGCATGTAATAACTTATAGTCCTTAAATTAGAACTAAATATTAAAAAATGCAAAATAATGTCATTTCATAGAACAAAACAACCAATTTCCTTTGAGTACCTCTTAGAAAACTCCAAAATTGATGTAGTCAAGTCCATCAGAGATTTAGGAGTTGTTTTGGACTATAAACTGACATACAACGAGCATATAGATAATACAGTAAATAAATCACTGAAATTACTTGGCTTCATTAACAGAATATCCTCTGATTTTACTAATGTCCGTACAATCAAAACTCTTTATTGCTCAACTGTTCGCCCTCTTCTTGAATATGCCTCCGTGGTCTGGTCTCCATTATAATATGTCAATCGCATAAATCACATTGAATCAGTCCAACATCGCTTGCTTCAAAAAATAGCGTGGATGCTTGGACTAGAGAGAGATAATTATTCTTATGCTGAAATAGAGTCAATGTTAAATATTTCTAGTCTACAAAAACGTAGAACTAATATTGACTCCATATATATGTTCGGCATACTAAATGGTATAATCGATGTTCCATCATTACTGGGACAAGTAAAATTCAATATTCCGACTCGTAGATTGAGAAACAATGAAGTACTGTTCATCGATCAGCATAGAACAAACTATGGCCTAAATTCTCCAATGACTCGCCTTTGTCGTATTGTTAACTCAAGACAGGATCTGGACTTTTTTGGTTTAAGTTTACAACGATTTAAACGAGCACTAAATAAATAGTCCAGATCTTGTCTCGATGTCCCTTATGTTTGTCAATGCTTCTTTCTTTTTTTAAAAAATGTTTTAAACTATTCTTTTATTGTAATATTTAAACCTTATAAATTGTATACATGGACAATGTCCGTTAATAAATAAATAAATAAAATATAGCTTGATTGGAATAACAGCTGTCAAACTAATTTCATTAGTGATGGAAATTACTGATCACTGATCAAATCGATTTTATCAGTTATTTCATGCAATCACGAAACTCTGTTTCCGAAAATTGATATAAAAAACGCAAAAACAAGCCTATTATAGACTAGGCGGCCTCCGTGGTGTGGTTGTCAAGACGCTTGACTCACGCACGGAATGTTCCGGGTTCGATTCCCGGTGAGAACACAAAAATTAAAATGTCATTTTTCTCAAGCCTGGGTACTCTGTGATGTAATTCACCACTGTAATTAGGCCTCCTGGCCTGTTGTGGTGCAAAAAAAATGTAAATATAAATGTACATTGGTGTGTTAACACAATTATTCATCAAAAAAGGAGACAGTGGTACTTTTTTCATTAACAACATCAATTGAATTATTTTTTTACTCGATCAACTTACATTGATCAATTTGTCCCATCTCTAACGTTTTTGCAAAATGATGTAACCTTGTAAGAACGTCGTTAATAATTAGGTTTATTTTAGTTTTCTTTCAGTTTTAAAGCTGATTTTATATATTAATGTTGATTTATGTTTGAGATTGTATTTTTAAAATAATTAACACATGATTTTTCGTGTGTCAATATAAATAACTCATTTGACGTTACTACAAAGTTATGTCGTCACTTTTTCTGACAACTGTCATTCTAATCATGTTACATTTTAAGGACTATAGTAAAGTGGAAAGGCGATCTGCCGTTTCTTCATACAAACGTATTTTTATCTTAGAAAATATGACCACATTTTTGATTTCGTAGGCAACTGAAATGGCTCAAAATTAGACAACGGAGAGACTATTACTCCCTCTCACTTTTGTTCAATGTACTTCATAGTCCTAACGCTCCTATATACCTCCGTCAACGCTTATCAGTTCATGGTTTACCTCTGCGTTCTAATTCTCAAGGCACTCTCTCAATACCAATCCACAATTCCTCTTTCTTCTCTAACTCATATACTGTCCATGCGGCTCCACTGTGGAATTTTCTCAAACTCAACGGTTTGGGTAGGTAGGAAGAAATTGCCTTAAGGCAATATGCCCGCCCTTATATGTATAAATATTGTATATGTATATAAAGTGTCAAATAAATACATAAATAATTATCTCCAACCCACCATCAAAGATGTTGTTTAAATCACGTCTGAAGAAACATCTCCCTTCTCTTCCTTAATCTCTCCTTCTTTCCTCTTTCCTCTTTTTTCCTTTTTCCCATTGAGTAATAGTTTTGATTTAAGGTAATTTATAAACAAATACGATTATTTTTATTTTTATAAATCTTTGGCTTTTTAATCTTTATTTTCTATTGAATATGTTTTAAAACTTGAATTATAAAAATAAAACTATTATTTTATTGGTTGGTTGGAAGAAATTGCCATTTGGCAATAAGCCCGCCAATGTACAAATAAAATTATGTACAAAAAGTTAAATAAAATATCCTCGTATTTTCTTCATGGATTGTAGCACTATAGCAGGGCTAATAACCAGTGGCGAGCTGTGATTTATTATATAGGTAATCTACAACAAATGTTCATTTATTTGTTCCTACATAGAGACTACTACAGAGACGCCCCTTCTTTATTTACATTCAAATCAATGTCACATCCTGAATATTTGAGTTTTTCCTTTCTTCTCCCTCTTTCCTCTCCTCTTTACCCCCTCCTTTCTTCATAGTATAGCAATATTTTGAGTTTGTCCAAATTTTTGTAGACAAGGGCTGGATTCAACTCCCTGGGGAGCTGTTTATATTAACATATTACAACAGAGATGAAGAACATTTAAGAAAAGGTAATATAGAAGTCTAGGCAGAAGGAATATAGATGTTCGAATATAGGCAGAATGGTGTATGTTACACAGTGTGTAAAGTGGCCACTTAAACCAGCCATTGACAGGTCATAAGCCCTGTAGATGCCTAGACTTCTATATTACCTTTTCTTAAATGTTCTTCATCTCTGTTGTAATATGTTCATAGTATAGTGTAGATATTTAGTCAACTTTTTTTTCTTAAAAAATATACGGGTTTATTAATACTATGCTCCACAATAAAAACATTATAATACACCAACAATATGTTCATATACCACTGATTTTCTCAAATTGAACGGTTTGGGTAGGTAGGAAGCAGTGGCGAGTCGTGATTTATTTTATAGGTAATCTACAAAAAATGATAATTAATTTTTACCTTCATATAAGTTCATAACATGTAAGTAAAATAATTATAAATGACTTTTTTTTCTGTGGTTCTGTGAAAATCAACTCAAACAGTTATTACTAACCGCTCGATGTACGTAGTTTTATTCTACGCTTTTTTAATACAAACATATATAAAAGTTTACTAACAAATACTACAATGACATTCAGCAGATAGTTACATAATTATATAACTGTCAACACAGATAACAAGCTTTATTTATTATTTATCATGCTATTTATTGATTTAGCCGCTGGTTGGCAAGCCAAATGTCAAGAAAAGCAGTCGCCATAGTAATTGTAATTTAATTTTCACTTTTTTGTATTAGATACTCCTTACTATTTTGCAAATGCAATATATTGAATTGTTTTTTATAGTAAACGCCGATTTTTCACCAATGAACTGTATTTATTTTCAAGGAAAAACAAACCAACACGAACGTTGACTTAGAGATTACACACGCGTTGACTTATGACTTCGATAACTTAAGCATGTTCATTATTGTTCATTGTGATCGCTCAAATGCTTAGCAAGTTTTTAAACACGTCGATAGTTATTTGTGATGGAGCTACTGGAAATGTTATATGTATGTCAAAGAATTGAGAATAGTCCAGAAACCGCATACGCACATCAAACAGAAGGCGATTCAACTACTCATAAATGAGTAGGTTTACGTTTTGACCCATTAGTTTCTTTGTAGACGTCGCTCAGTACACAATTCCTGATTTGAATTCAACTGTGCCGTGTTGTGTCCATTTAAAGTGTAGAAATACCGCTAGGATCATAAAGAAACAAGTTGCAATCGCATTTCATGTGTAATTAGCGAATGAATGTGTTTGTCACAAATGCATTACTTTAAAATTGAATTATTTTTCCATCTGTCAGATTGTCGAAGAAAAAAAATGGAAATTTTGTTAGTGTTGCCAGGGTAGTACATTTTTTACCCTTCTTTGCTCATATAATAAGAGAAATAATGAAATTGAATCTCGGATTAAACAACGCCGTGGTGGACTTTTGACCGAAATTATCTTTAAAACATCAAATATTATCCGTTGTATGTCAAAAAAAAATCGTTTTATATTTTAAGTTCAAAGTTTATTCATTCAATTACTCTTATTAAATGACCAATTACTTATCTACTCTGTTGTGTCAATCAATGTTTCCGAGAGCACAATAAATTTTTAGAAAAATCAACAAATAGTTTTTTTTTACCTTACATTTGTGTTATGGTTATATTCTTCGCGATCTGGCAAAATTACCCGGAGACTTCAAGTATGCGCGTGGCGAAAGTGTGTCTAAGTGGGGGAATTATTGGACACAGTCCGATGTATTCAAATATGATTCTACGCTTCTTCTGGACTATTCTTAATTCTATGATGAATGTTTTATCTTTATATGTATAATTCCTCTGTACGTGTGATGCCACCGTACTCCTAAACGGCTCAACCGATTTACGTGCGATTTTCAGAGAAATATAGATCTTTGCGCTGTGCGTGTTCTTAGATATTAAAATCTTCAATCGAAAATGTAAAAAAAAAAGTTGGGAGCGTAAATATTTTATTCATCGATCTACCAAGGGTTGCCTTCGAGGAGAATGCATTTGCAAAAAAATGGAAAGATGTTGTTTTTTTGTGGATGAAAAAGTTTGTTTTTGAATGTTTACAAACAGCATTTTTTTTTGTGGATCCCAATCAGATTCCTTCCTTAAATTCTTTATAATTTCTACCCATTTATTTATTTGTATTGGATTTTTGGTAACACTGTTTTATTTTATTTGGGAAATCAACAGTTCTACATACATATTTTTAATAAACAAACAGATATAGTGGATAAACTCAGAACTAATAACAGATTTCCACATAGTATACAAAGTTAGTAAAAAAAATATATTACATATCAAATAAATACATACAATTTATACTTATAAAACTGTTATTTTCATGTACTCAATAATCAAAGATTTTTTAAATATTTATTTTAAGAACATTAAGTTACTGTAAATTGGGCGGAATAAGGACAAGAATGCTTGAAGAGAGGATAAGGAGGGGAAGGGAGATGTACATATTTATTATTTTAATGTCTACTAAGTTACATAATACATTTTTAGTGTAAATTTTAAATCTGACAGAGTGATGTTTATGTAATCTGTATTTTTAAATTTTGTATTGTACATTGAAAAAGTCCTACGAAAAAAAGCATTTTTAACATACGATGTTTTACTTATTGGTACATGAAACAGGTGGTACCGTCTACAAATCCTGGCTGGCACATGTATTGTTATTAAACCAAGCAGCTCTGTACAGTCAACCATTCCTGTCATAATTTTGTAAAGCAGTAGTTGGTCCGCACACACTCTGCGGTATTGTAGATAAATTATTCCATGGAAGGTGGAGGCAGTGAGAGTTGATTCATAAGAAATACCGGTTTAAATAAATAATAATATTATATTATTAAATTCAATACATTTTGAGTTTGACGTTTGCAAAAAAAATACCATATTTGTCAAAAAAAAAAAAATTTGTTTTGGAATTCAACCATAAACAAGTACCTAGGTACCGACTTGAATTCAATATAAACAATTTTTAGTTTCGAAAAGTATTTTGCCAACGTTCGGGCAGGACAACGTCTGTCGGGTCCGCTAGTATATTATAAAATACATACTTTGTACTACATGATTTATAAATAAATAAAAAAAATAAAAACATTGTAGAACATTTAGTATCCGCCGTTGTACGGAAAAAATTATAATAGGGTTAACAACAACGAGAAAAGACTCATGGTGAAGTTCAACGCTATAGTAAATTGGATTCAAAGATATTTTCATACACGCGAAAAAACTAGAGTTTGAGTTTAACTGCAGTTTTGTAAAAATACATGGAAAAAAAACAGTAAAAACGTAATACTATGAACGATGTCACTAGTCCTTCCGAATTAACCAACGACGGAGTGTTGTGATAGTTAATTAATTATACCTCGAATTCATTCATTTGACGTACCTGTAGAAATTATAATGGACTCAGTATTGATGTATACATTTTTAACTGCGCGTTGCATTTGTACAGAAAATTTCTTCATGGGGTCGATTATTTGGGATAGTTGCTGAATGTGCATCTTGAGTGGTTTATGCTATGTATATGTGCCGCATGTAATGTATGTGTTTGTTTTATATGTGCGTTCATGTGTGTGCGTGGATGGCTCGGAGTGTACATTCTGTATTTTTATTTATTTTAATTTATTACCTCCATGGAAAACGAAAATGTTAACAATTGTTATTTTTTCACTTGAAATTATTATTTTTTTTGTCACATTTAATGTTTATATCTTTTGCATACTTTTTGAAAACTTAATTGGTTTTTTTATGTTAAAAAATGGTTGTTTTTAATACTTATTATGTATGACTGTATGTTTTCTGAATAAAATAAAAGCCAGTTCACCAATCAGCAGAAATCTCCGAAGGGAACTTGTGGCGTCACACGCGGAGTGATTTAAAAATTATAAAACTTCATATCGCGGATAATACGATACATAAATCGTATTGAACATATTCAAAATTATTTTCTTAGACGATTAGATTTCAAAAATAATGTTTCATTCTCAAGTAGGACTGAGTCAGCTAATTTTCGCAAGGTTCGAAATCTCGCAACTCGGCGTACAAAATTGTTAATAACGTAATTGATAGCCCAGAAATTGTTAGAGGCATTTCATTTCGAGTCCCTGTCCGTAGAACTCGTCAATCTGTACTCTTCGACATTCCTAACTCAATGACTAATTATTTAAAAAATAGCACTCTACGAAGAATACAGATTACCTATAATGACAGTTTTAGTGGCATCGACATACTACATTGTAAATACCATATTTTTATCAGATCAGTTAAAGACATTTTAAATTTATCTCCCGCTTGACTTTTAACTTTTAATTTGATTTTTAATTTTATCTTTCAATTTTAACTTTTTAATTTTAATTCTTAATTTTAACTTTTAATTTAAACTTTTAACTTAATTTTAATTTAAACTTTTCATTTTAATTTTAACTTTTACTTTTAATTTTAAACATTTGATTTCAACTCTTAATTTATACTTACTTACATCTACTACCTGCATCGAATAATTTATTGCTGGTTGTGATTTTTTACAATTAAATTAAAATGTTCATGGAAATAGAGAGAGAGGGAGGAATATAGAGTAGCTTTACAATGTCTTCTCCTTTTTATGAACTTTTTATGTAATATTTTTATTTTTACTTTTTTAGAATTAAATTATTTTTCCCCTCTCCTCCTGCATTCATAATAAATTAGTGTGAAATCTGTAATTGGTCTTACTTTTTAAAATTGTTCTTTTGTACCTTGTTTTATATAAAGACTGTTTGATTTCATTAATAAATAAACGTTTTATTTAAATTTTGGCTCAGTTTAATAGTCTATTGAAAAACAATTATTTTTTAAACTTCTGATTTTTCTCATTTGCTAACACACCTTTATTATTGTATAAATTGTCATGAGCGAATGTATTTATTAATGTAAAAAAATATATCTTTCTTACCTCTTCAGGTGTAACTGTTTGGAAGAGATGACAAAATAGTAACTGCTCCTTCGAATCTTTGACCAAGTATAGGAACTCGTTTGGGGCATTCTGAATTTGTGAAAACCTGAAAAAAAAACATTTTAAATATTATTTTCAATTTTAAATATCAATGTATATGTTCATATTGTATTTTATAACATTATGTACCTAGCTGCTTTAAACCTTTAACTGCATTTCTTTAGCTTATTTAAAAAATAAAATAAAATAAATGATATAAATATATACATATATAATTATAATTTCTTTTAATTTTTTTACAACCAACTTAACTTCTAAACACATTTCTATATTTTATTACTTTACACTGTTTTTTTTAAAATTAATGTTGTAAATACACTCATCTTTTTGTTTTTATTTTTATACCAACTATACTTCTTGATACTGTTCCTATCTTTTATATCTTTATATTGTGTTTTTAAATAAAAAATATGTTGATTATATACTCATGTTCTTTTTTTTATACCAACTTTACTTCTAAACACTGTTCTATCTTTTGTTGCTTTATATTGTATTTTTTAAATTTAATGTTGTTTATATACTTATATTTTATTTAACTTTCATGTATGTAAAAGCCTTATGAGCGTGAAAAATTAATAAAAAAATATTATAGAAAGGTAACCAACAATATTGAATCGGGTCGTGGTCCTGCGGCTAGTGTCTCGGACTAACGGACCAAAGGTCCGTGGTTCAAATCCCACTATACCCCAACTTGATTCCCATTTTCTAATAGTGAGTTATTTACAACTCGTTGAAAATGGCCCTCAAAATTGAATATTTGAGTAAATCATATTTAGAGTTTGTCAAAACAATTTATTTTTTATTATAATTATTATTATTACTACTACTACTACTACCACCATCACACCATTTCCCCGTAGGGGTAGGCAGAGAGAATGGACCGCCGAAACACGGTCTGACGTTTCTTTTTTTTCTTTTTTTTATTTATATTTGGTCCCCTGTATTTAGTATTTTTTGGTATTTTTTGTTTGTCTTGGAAATGGGATGTTCTATCACTGATTTTGGTTTATTACCTTTATGAGTCCAATCACCATTGTTGCAAAGTTCAAGAACAATGGCGCGTGATAACTACTTTTAACTACAGTGCGGATATCTGTTAAGGATATTCCATCTTTCCTGCATTCTGCTTCAAGATTATGGCGTTGTAAACTGAAAAATGGGCACTGAAATAACAGATGTTCGATACTCTGTGAGGAAATGACAAAGGTTCGCATTGCATAGCCTTAATAAGTTCATAAATATTTAATTTTGTAATTTTGAATGAATAAATAAATAAATAAAATAAATAAATATCAGTAGTAAAAATAGTAAACAAAAAATCCCACAAAGGCATGGCCTGTCCGTGGGTATACAAGAAAATGTTAATGAATTTTTGCTCCGATAATAAATAATGGACAGTTATAATATTTTTGTGTAACATAAGAAAAAAAATATATATTCTGTAAAAGATTAAATGGTATTTTTTATAGTAATTAAAAAATATTTGAAAAAAAAAAACAAAAATTTTCCTTATTATTAAAGGGCAATAAAATATATCATAGAAAAAAGAGTTTATATCTTTAGTTTGAATCCAGGATTGTGCATGTTTTTTAAAAGAAGGAAAATTTTGAAAGTTCGGAATCAAAGAAATATCAGTTAAAAAAGAATTAAAATTTTTTGGGCTTATAAAAAAAATAAGTTTTATTTATTTATTATTAAATAAAAATAAATATTTGCGTTTTTATGATTTACCCAAATATTTAATTTCGAGGGCCTTTTCAACGAGTTGTAAATAACTCACTATTAAAAAATGGAATCAAGTTGGGGAAGAGTGGGATTCGAACCACAAACCTTTGGTCCGTGAGTCCGAGACACTAGCCACAAGACCACAACCCGATAATGTCGATGTCTCTGTGCGAGCCTCGTTTTACAATGCGGTATTTCTAACACACGATTCCTTCTTTGACTTGATCTATTTACGAAGAACGTTTGTTTAACCAGCTAATAGCAGGCAAGCCAGCGTTCGGGCAGGACAACGTTTGTCGGGTCCGCTAGTTATAAATAAATTACATTAACTCGCGACAATTGATTATACCAGCCTGGGGCCTGGGGCATCCAATGTCAAGCTCACTGCAATAAATTTAATAGCGTAATTATTAATTACCCCGTTTATGACTTTGCAATCATTACTATACATGAGGCTTACAGGTATTTTTATTATGATATTCTTACGACATTGGCATAGAAGCGCCATAACATGAATTATCATGTTTACACAATATATCGTCGCCGATCAGGCAAAAGTCAAAACACCATTTTGAGAAATTGCAATTCTACAGTTTAGAGACAAGGGGTTAAATTGTCTGAAGGGTCGCAGCGAGTCACATCTTGCTGGAGGGTGTGATTTTTTAAATGCTGCGAACGCCCAGTTGCATTACACCGGCAACACTACTGACTAGTCCAACCCCTTAGCGTCCACGTCGCGAACCCCGGGCGATGGGATCACATTAACAACGGTGTGATCACAGCAGATAACGGGAGGATGAAAGGCGGGTTTCTGGCGACTCCAAACCAGAACAAACCAGCTAATCTAAGGAATGGTAACCCTGACAAAAAAATCCACCAAAGGCTTAATCACAAATAACTATCAATGTGCTTAAAATATGCTAAGCATTTGAGGCATTACAATGAACATGTTTAAGTTATTGCAGTCATAAGTCAACGCGTGTGTAATCTCTAAGTAAACGCTCGTATAAAATAATAATTATTATTTATGTTTCAAGCATTAACAACAATATTTTGAGTTGGTCCAAATTATTGTAGACAAGGACTGGATTCAACTCCCTGAGAAGCTGTTTATATTAACATATTACAACAGAGATGAAGAACATTTAAGAGAAGGTAATATAGAAGTTTGGTTTAAGCGGCCACTTTACACACTGTGTAACATTCACCATTCTGCCTATATTTGAACATCTATATTCCTTCAATTCTTTCATCTGTTGATGTTTGTGAAGTTAAAAAGCTGAAACCTTTATTATGCGGGTGAGATTCATCAAATTGAATTATTTCACCTACATACTAGGCAACAGCCATTGACAGGTCATAAGCCCTGTAGATGCCTGGACTTCTATATTACCTTCTCTTAAATGTTCTTCATCTCTGTTGTAATAAAGCATTTACTTTGTGGTAAATCATTTGAATTAATTATTTAACCACTTACTAAAAGCTGACAGAACACACTTACAAAAAAAGACTCAAATTAAACAACACGGAAACCTAAATTTGTTGCAGAGAAAGAAATATGGAAGTCTAGGCATTTACAGGGCTTATGAAATGCCGTTGGCTGGTTTAATTGGCCACTTTACAGCTGTCTAATATTCACCATTCTGCATTTGTTTGAACATCCACATTTCCTCAACTTGTTTTCAGGCGTTGCCTAGAAGGTGAATTGGTACAGCCGGATGAATCTCACCCACATGATAATGATGATAGCTTACTTGTTTCATTTATTCATTTATTTATTCAGATATTTAAAACATTACAGAAAAAAGACCCAATTCATTCTAAATACAATAATAGATCAAAAATTACAGTAGTCAGTTATGTTATTAATATAATATAATAAAATGTAAAAAGAAAAATTAAAAGTTAGAAAGTGTTTTCCTAAGGGAAGGCCCAATGTCGTGAAATATGTCGACATCCGAGGCGATGCGATTAAGTAGCAAGATTGTTCTACCAACCGGCATAACCATTGGCAGGTTGGTTCTGCATCGTGGTAGGTAAAACAATCGATGCTGTCGTTGTCGAAGATAGTTATCAGGTATTGTTGGGCTGACTGGGCGTTACAATGCTAGGTGGTCTCTTTATAGGCCACGTTCCTTAGTTTTTCATATCTCCATGGTAAGAACGATGTTAATGTACTGTAAGACGTTGCTCTCGTCGTTATGTGCAATACAGTTAAACTTGCAGAACACGTTATATTGGATGCAATATAAAATGTAGACTTGCTTCATCGGTCGTCGCTGTATGTTTCAGGTGAAATGATTTAGCGCGTGTGCGTGTCATCGATCGTGTACTATGAATCACACGTATGTCTTGAAATATATATTTTGTAGAGTACATAAAACACGTTTGATAAATAAATAAATTGAAATTGAAAAAATCAGTCGTTTTTACCGCAGTAATAAAATTATTTCTATTTGTATAAATATATTTTCTTAAACATGTATTTATGTAGAATCTTATAATTAAACGCGATGACCCATCGTTTTTTTTATTGTGTTCACTACACCATAATATTTGCATGACAAAATAAACAATAAATATTGCTTTTTCAATTTACGTCGACTGACTATTCTATACAAATATAAAAATTTCACAAACTAGTATTATATGGACCAGAAATCAAACCACACGTTGACATTATTGAATGGAATAATACATAAATTTGTTGTAATATTGCATGTAAAAGCTAAACGTATTTATTTTTATTTTTTAAGGAAAAACAACAGTTATATAAGAATACAAAATATAAAAAATAGTACATACATCCAGTTAAAGTTTTTCACAAATATTTTCACAAATAAATAATTAATATTTCCAAGACTAAATGTATGGTTACTCGGAAAAAGCCATAAACTTTCCCAATGACTTTAAAACTTGGAGCGCAGGTTATTGAGCGAGTCCATCAATATAAATATTTAGGATGATGGCTGAATGATAAATGGAATCACTCGCAAGAGATCAAAGTCAGAATAGACTGAGAGTCAGAGAGACTGCTTTTTCAGGATGCGTGACCTTCTTTGCAGTGGAGACTTTAATTTAGACCTCCGAATGCGCATCGCTCAATGTTACGTCTTCTCGGTACTTTTTTACGGCGTCTAAACGTGGACACTCACCCAAAACACTTCAAAAAAGATCGGAGCCTTTGAAATGTGGTGCTACAGGAGGATATTAAAAATCTCCCGGGTGGATAGAGTCCGAAACGACGATGTTCTCCGACGGATGGAAAAAGATAAAGAGGTACTGAAGACCATTAAGAAAAGAAAACTTCAGTACTTAGGGCATGTGATGAGAGGCGAAAAATATAACATTTTACAAGTCATTCTACAAGAAAGGATTGAAGGAAGACGCAGTGCAGGTAGAAGGCGCATCTCTCGGCTTAAGAACTTGCGTGACTGGTTCCATTACAGCACTCAGTCCTTGTCCAGGGCAGCTGCCAACAAAGTGAGAACCGCAACGATGATTTCCAACCTCCATCGGGGAGTAGCCAGACTGAAGTGGCAAACTAAAATTTTAAGATGGTAAGAGATCTTGGAAGAATAAGAGAGGCGTCGGAAGACCTCAAAAAAAAGATGGTCCGACGACAGCTGCTGTGGGGGAAAAATGGCTGCAAGCAGCAACCGACCGAAAGAAATGAAAGGATATGGAAGAGGCCTATATCAGCAGTGGAGGACAGAAGGCTGAAGAAGAACAAATAGTAAAAAAACTTGGACTTCCTAATTCTTTGTTAAATTTTCTGCTCTGTGTAGTACCGTCATAACACACGCTTTAATAATAGTACTTACGTACAATATATAAACACAATAATTCAAGTTTTTATAATACCGTCCAGTAAACACGCGAAAGGTGGGAGTCTGCAATTTTCACTACAATGCAACAGCTTATTAATAAGAAAATATAATGTAATGTATCTCTTAACATATTACAACAGAGATGAAGAACATTTGAGAGAAGATAATATATAAGTCCAGGCATCTACAGGGCTTATGATCTGTCAATGGCTGGTACAAGTGGCCACTTTACACACTGTGTAACATTCACCATTCTGCGCATATTTTATTTTTTTTTATTCATAAAGGAAAAACAACAGTTGTTATATAAGAATACACAATATAAAAAATAGTACATACATCCAGTTAAAGTTTTTCACAAATATAATGAGAGAACATGTTACACAGTAAAGAGAAAAATAATATATTATATAAGACATGAGAAACAGCTCGTAAGAAGGCTAAGAGATGAGGAAATAGAGTGGAGGAGGGGAGGATAGGGATTTTCATAATATAGTTGACCAATTCAATATTTTGATATTATAATAAAATAAACATAATTAAAGAACATCTATATTCCTTCAATTCTTTCATCTGTTGATGTTTGTGAAGTTAAAGAGCTGAAACCTTTATTTATGCGGGTGAGATTCATCTAATTGAATTATTTCACCTACATACTAGGCAACGCCTGAAAATGTTATTTTTTCAATTTCTATACTTCTTCATGGACCAGCTGGATTTATCAACAATATTTTGGGTTTGTCCAAATTTTTGAAGACAAGAACTGGATTCAACTCCCTGGGAAGCTGTTTATAATAACATATTACAACAGAGATGAAGAACATTTAAGAAAAGGTAGGCATCTACAGGGCTTGTGACCTGTCAATGGCTGATTTAAGTGGCCACTTTACACACTGTGTAACATTCACCATTCTGCCCATATTTGAACATCTATATTCCTTCAATTCTTTCATATGTTGATGTATGTGAAGTTAATGAGCTGAAATCTTTATTTATACGGGTGAGATTCGTCTAATTGAATTATTTCACCTACGTACTAGGCAACGCCTGAAAATGTTATTTTTTCAATTTCTATACTTCTTCATGGACCAGCTGAATTTATCAACAATATTTTGGGTTTGTCCAAATTTTTGTAGACAAGAACTGGATTCAACTCCCTGGGGAGCTGTTTATATTAACATATTACAACAGAGATGAAGAAGATTTAAGAGAAGGTAATATCGAAGTCTACTGTAAATCTAATGACACATAATATATAAGAAAAGAGTATACGTAATTGTACGTGTGTGACGTTTGTATACCTGTGTATGTGAATGTACGTATACGTGAATGAATGAGGGATAGGGTGCGTGTGTGTGGGTGCGTAAGTATATAAAAAAAAATTGTTTAAAACTTGTAATTATATTAAAAATGGTACAAAGAAGAGCTTAGTAAAAAGTTTGAAACCTTTTTGTTAAAATTCAAATCAAGAAATGTTATAAATTGTATTTTTTAAAAGTTTGTAAATCGATTTTTTTTCTTCTTATTAGTTCATTTACAATTTTTTGCTACTTTTGTGTAAAATATATGATTGTTCTTTAAATATAAATATATGTAAAACATATAAAAGTCTACGAGGCGTTTAAATAAATAAATAAACTGATGGTTCCCAAAATAAGATAAAATAACTTGATGAGACCCTATCATATCTTGGCCACAGATCTGTCGATAACTAACTAACTAACTAACCATCACGCCATTTCCCCGGAGGGGTAGGCAGAGAGGATAGAACGCCACACCACTCTGTCCTGGCACACTTCCTTTGCTTCCTTCACATTCATACATCTTCTCATGCACGCACGTCGATTATTCCGACTTTTCACATGACCACTTTCAAGAATTTGTTGTACTTGATCATGCCATGTCTTTCTCGGCCTTCCTCGACTTCTACAACCAGACACATTCGCATCATAAATCTTTTTAGCCGTTCTTTCATCATTCATTCGCTCCACATGACCGAACCATCGCAAAAGACCTTTCTTAATTTTGTCGATAATGCCTAACTCAGCCTTGCATTCTGCTCTAATTTCGACATGAGGGCACCTATCATACATTGTTTTTCCGCACATTCGCCTGAGGGATCGCATTTCAACAGCATTCAGTCTACTTTCGTCCCTTTTTTTCCAACTCCATGCTTCGCTTCCATACATTAGGGTTGGTACCAGAACTCCATTATGAACTGCTAATTTAGCCTCTTGCGATAGACACTTATTTGCTACGACAGACTTTAAGGCACCATTAACTCTGTTACCGGCAGCACTAACCCTCCTTTCAATATCCTTGTCCATATTTCCATCTCTAGTAAACATACTACCCAGATATACAAATTCTTCGACCTGTTTCAAACTATCTCCATTTACTACAATCTTACATTCAGTCATAGTTACATTTCTTTCAAAGACCATGACGTTCGACTTTTGCACATTCATTAGCAAATCACTCTCCTTGCACACTTCGTAAACCTTTGTAACCGAGGATTGCAGTTCCTCTTCGCTGTCAGCTAGGAAGACTGCGTCATCGGCGTACAGAAGGCAACTGACAATTAGATTACTCATTTTCGCTCCCACATCCATACTTTTCAATTCTTTCATACATTTATCCATGTATATGTTGAACAACCACGGTGACATTACACATCCCTGTTTGACTCCTTTAGGGATGTCAAACCAGGAAGTTAATGACCCATTTACTGTGATCTGTCGATATAATAGTAAAAACATTATTATTAAGTACCTGGTGACGCTGTGAAGTTTGTGAGTGAACTGGAGTTCAAAGTTGACGTCATAAGCGAGGATGCAGCCGCTTTCTATGCTGAGACATAACTGAAAAACAAATATTTACATAAATATCATCTTAAGAAATGGAGGGGGTTTTTTGCTTAGAAAATACAGAAGTCGGGGATTTGACAAAACATAATTCTGTACCTCAAAGCTAAAATTCTGAAAGTCATATTTGGTTAATTGTTCAGAATAGCGGTTTGAAGTTGTAAAACGGTTTCAAATGTATCTCTCGAAGTAAAAACACTATGTATTGCTGTTTTTTAGCATTTTATAGGCTTTTGATAATAATATTTAAGAAAAAAACATTTTAAATACGGACTTTAAAATATCTATGGGACTTCAATGTTTTTTGTTCTAACCGCCCGGCCCGCGCTGTGATTCCTCCTCGGGCTTACGAGGGCGGATTGAAAATGAAGCTACCCAAGTAGGAAAAAAACTTTTTTTTTTCAAAAACCATTTATTTCACAACATAGTCTCCTTTTACTTCGACACACTTAGTAAGACGATATTCCAACTTTTTTATACCATCTGAATAATACGATTTCGGGAACCTCTCAAAATACGCGTTAGTTTCGGTAATCACTTCTTCGTTTGAGCTGAATCTTTTTCCTGCGAGCCATTTTTTCAAGTTTGGAAACAGGAAAAAGCACTAGGAGCCAAATCTGGACTATAAGGCGGATGATCAACCAATTCAAAATATATTTCACGTAATTTTAGCATCGTATCTAATGCTGTGTGAACCGGTGCGTTGTCTTGAAGAAATAACCCTGTTTTCTTATTTAAATGTGGTCGTTTTTACTTGATTGCATCATTCAATTGATCCAATAACGCACGATAATACTTTCCTGTGATTGTGGATCCTTTTTCAAAATAATCGATGAGCAATATTCTGAGTGCATCCCAAAATACAGTGGCCCTAACCTTGCCAGCCGATTTCACTGCTTTTGCCTTCTTCGGAGCACTTCCACCAGCTTCCACCCATTGTTTCGATTGATTTTTGGTTTCAGGTGTATAGTGGTGCACCCACGTTTTATTGACAGTTATTAATCGACTGCAAAAATCAACAGGATTACGCTTTATCATGTCCAAGCACTGCTGTAAAGTGGTCTCTCGAACTCGTTTTTGTTCGACACTGAGCAAACGCGGCACCCATCTTGCCAATAGCTTTTTCATATGCAAATGTTCATGCAAAATGTTGAACACACGTTCATATGAGATGTTTACCATTTCAACAATCTCACGCAACTTCACTCATCGATCATTCATAACTATATCGAAGATTTTCTTGATATTTTCTTCAGTAACCACCTCTTTTGGCTTTTCTGTTTATGGTATTGTTGCAGTGCTTGTTCGGCCGTGTTTAAATTCAGCAATCCAATATTTGACCATGTAATCTGACGGAGCAGACTCACCGTAATGTTTATCGAGCTTTTCTGTTGTCTCTTTCACCGTTTTCCTTTTCAAATAATCGTGTTTAATCACTGCACGAAATTCACTTTTTACAATTTTTCAAGAAACACAAAAGTTGTTTACTTCAAACGACTACAACAAATAAACTAATCGATGAATTTGGGTGAAATTTTAACAGCTGCCGTTTGACAGATCGCGATTTGGAAAAAATAAATCTTTTTTGTGTTTGTGCTGCCATCTAGCGCTAGGTAGCTTCATTATCAATCCACCCTCTAAGTATAAAAAGTAATGCAGAATATTGAATGAAAATTTCTTTAGGCAAAACCATTGAATTACTCGCCATTAATTAAAACAAATTTTCAATAAAAATAACAGGTAAATACAAATTTAAATGCATGATATAAATAGCAATACTATAATAAATATTGATCAGTTTTAGAATGTTAAGATTTATTTCTGAAATGGAACATATCAATATTAATTAATTCTAGAATGTTATTTCTGAAGTTGCACACATAAGTATTGATACATTTTAGAATGTTAAGATTTATTTCTGAAATGGTACACATCAATGTTGATCGACATTAGAATGTTTTTTGAAATGGCACACATTAGTATTGATAAATGTTAGAATGTTCAGATTTATTTCTGAAATAACACTCATTTCATGATCAATTTTAGAAATGATTTAGAGAAAATTACAAATTAAATTATCAATAAAACTTCTTGGTTCTAAAATTTATCAATATTTATTTGTGCCATTTTAGAAGCAAAATTCCAAAATTGATCAATATTGCTGAGTGCTATTTCAGAAATAAATCTTAACATTCTAACATTTATCAATACTGATGTGTGCCATTTCAAAAAACATTCTAAAGTTGATCAACGTTGATGTGTACCATTTCAGAAATGAATCTTAGCATTCTAAAACTGAACAAAACTTATGTGTGGTATTTCAGAAATAACATTCTTGAATTAATTGATATTGATATGGGCCATTTTAGAAATAAATCTTTACATTCTAAAGCTGATCAATGTTTGTGTGTGTTATTTCGGAAATAAATTGTAACATTCTAGAATAGATTAACATTGATATGTGCTAAAAAACAATAAACATTAACATTCTAAAATTGATCAATATTGATGTGTGCCATTTTATAAAAAAAGCTTGGTGTTACTTGTTAATTAAAAGAGTATTAATTGTTCAATCATTTTAATATGTTTTTTTAATTCTCAATTAAATTAATAAATTCTTTTTTTATTTTCTTCATTTTTTTGTACCACAATAGGCCAGGAGGCCCAATAACAGTGATTACATCACAGAACACCCAGGTTTGAAAAAAATCACATTGAATTTTTGTGTTCTCACTGGAAATCGAACGAGGAACCTTCCGTGTGTAAGTAAAGCGCGTCTTGACCACTACACCACGGAGGCAGCAGAGATAAAAAACATTACAGCATAGATAAAAAAACATTCATCTCTGTTGTAATATGTTAATATTAACAGCTCGCTAGGGGTTTGAATCCAGTCTGGTCTACGAAAATTGTCACAAACTTAAAATATTGTTTTTATTTAACTTTTTGTACATAATGTTATTTGTACATTGGCAGGCTTATTGCCAAATGGCAATTTCTTCCAAACAACCAATAAAATAAAAGTTTTATTTTTATAATTCAAGTTACAGAACACATTCAATAGAAAAAAAAGATTAAAAAGCTAAAGATATAAAAAAATAGAAATAAACGTATTGGTTTATAAATTACCTTAAATCAAACTTATTACTCAATGGGAAAAGGGAATAAAGAGGAAAAAGAAAGGAGGAGAGATTAAGGAAGAGAAAGGAGATGTTTCTTCAGACGTAATTTAAACAGAGATAATGTAGTAACATCTTTGATGGTGGGTGGGAGATGATTCCACAGTCGATCCGCATGGACACTATATGAGTTAGAGAAGAAAGAGGAATTGTGGAATATTAACATAGAGATGCGCGTCATTTAAAAAATAAATTTGAACATTCTAAAAACGTAATGTTTGACATACCTTTTCTGAAGTTCCTCTTCTTCTAATTTCATGGAGTATCCACGGCAGCATGGGGCTCGTGAACCTCCGGTCCACGGCGGTACACCCCCGGTACTCCACCGACGTTAATTTGGTCTTCATCGTCACAAAATGCGGTAGTTATCACTCACAAAATAATGTTATCACATTCAACCGCAAAAAGTACTGAATCCATCACAGTTATTTACATGTTTCCCTGGAAGAAAGTTGCCGGTGTCATGTTTCCAGTTATTATTTCTACCAAGAATCATTTCATCTAAATGTTTCTTTAGAATTAACATTTCATGCTTTAATTATTCATACAAAGAATTAATTAATTTAAATTTGTTGCAACACAGAGGGAAAATCTTTTTTTTAAATTTTTTTATTTATTTAAATCTTAAAGTAGGGCACACATATCATACATATTGTTATGTGTGTTCTAATAATAACATTGCAAATATATTTAATTTATAAATTGTTTATCACATATGTCTTGACCATTATTTTAAATTTTGATATGTTTTTTTCTTCATAAATATTTTTTTCCATTTCGTAATACTTTTTAATTGCTTTAAATAAAATTGAATTTTGTGACTTTGCCTTTTTCCTAAATGGAAGTCTAATTTTGTTCTTTTCTCTAGTATTGTGATCGTGTTCATGCTGGTTCCGATCAATTTTTTTCCAAAATTCTGTTTTTTTATTAGAGTTTATAATTTTATGAACAAATATCATTGTATTGTAAAATATTCTTTGTTTATATGTTAATAATTTCATTTCATTTACCATCGACTTTACCCTCGTATATCTGTTTTTTTTCAAAATGATTCTAAAGGCTTTATTTTGTAATACAGTTAGTTTAGTTAGTTTTTGAGAAGGGAATTTTTTTTATTTTTTTACTTGTTTATTCATGTCTTGTCTGCCTAACTAGGTACAACCTGTTTTAAGGCAGACATTTTTATGCAAAAAAAACAGTAACATTACTTCAAATTAATTTTAACAGAGAGAGAAAACATTTTTAAGAAGGGAATATGGAAGTCTAGGCATTTACAGAGCTTCATTGTCTGGTTTAAGTGGCCACTTTACACACTGTGTGACATTCACTATTCTGTCCATGTTTGAACATCCACATTTCCTCAACTCTTCCATCTGTTGAGTTTTTTGCTACGTATCGTATTATCAGCCCGTGGTGTAGTGGTCAGCGCATTAGCTTACCACGCAAGAGGTCTCGGGCTCGATTCCCGACATGGTTGAGACGAAATATGTGTTCAACCCTTAGGCTGCTACGCAGTTTTTCAAGAATCTAATCAGAAATCCTATTATTTATACATTTAAAATATATATTTGATCTAATACGTTGTTTTCCAAACACACTAATGTTTTAAAAATTAATAGCAATTCCAAGAAAAATCATCCATTTCATAACTATCTAATTCAAGCCCAATGGAGTGAGCAAGATAGACAACTCGTGCCACCCGCATCACATTGTCGTGCAGCGGTTGCAAACCCTTTCTTAATTGAAAATATATAATATTTCAAAGTTCCTGGACAGGCACCTGAAGCGTAAGCCTGATCATCTTACCTTCGTGTAACAAAAATAATCAACGTACGCTGCGATAGGTGTAACAATGCAGTGCCCTATGCACCATTAGGAGCGGAAATGGAATGATGACGATTATCAGCGCCATGATTTTTTAAATTTACTCTGCGTGTGACGTTTTAAGTTCTCTTCCCCTTCTCGGTGAGTTCCGCTGCAATCAGCGGAATCAACTGACCAATGTCAGTTGATTTACTTTAAACCGAAAATGTACCTCAACTTCTTATTATTATTTGATTCGGAAGGTGCTAGTTATGTTCACAGTAGTTCTTTTTAAAAAAAACTTTTTTTTTTCATATATTTCTATGAATCTGAGTTGTACAATTTAATGCTCTAATTTTTACAGCGCGTAAAAAACGTTTTAGTACCGATTTCCCGTAAGGCTGAACTTCATCGTTGTAAACAAGCGTGTTTCTTTTAGACGTAATTTAGGTCAGAGCGTTTATTAAAACTCTTCTAAAATGGGTCAGTGTGATCCATTTGACCTATTCTGATTCCGACTGCCCCAATATTTATATCTCTTTGTTTTCACATTGCTAGAAATAACCTGTTATTACCCGAAATTATTATCCTAAGGAAATTATACCGTAAACTATCAACAAAATTATACAAAAGATTCAGAAAATGAAATCCCTCTTCTGCAATGCTAATCTCAACTTGAAAATAAGGCAAATATTGGTAAAGTGTCATGTGTGGTTTGCATTGTTGTATGGCTGTGAGACTTGGACTCTGAAGGTGAACACTATGAAGAGGCTGGAGGCTTTTGAGATGTGGTTGCATCGCAGAATGCTTAAGATATCTTGGACAGACCTAAAAACGAACTCAGAAGTCTTAAGTCGAGCTAAAACGAACAGAGAACTCTTAACCACCATAAAAGTTAGTAAAATTTCATATCTGGGGCATATAATGCGTGGAAAAAAGTACCACTCGCTTCATTTAATTTTGAAAGGCAATATTGAGGGTCACAGAGGGGCTGGAAGAAGACAGATGTCCTGGCTAAGAAATATACGAGACTGGACTGGCTTCAGGACTGTGACTGGAGCAGATTTTCCGGGCAGCACAGGACAGGGAGACTTTTGCCAGAGTGATTGCCAACGTTGGGGATACCTGACAGGGCACTAAGAGAAGAAGAAGATGATTCAGAAAACCCTTACAAAGGATATTAAAAATATTTTCACTTACAATCTGGCCTGGTATTCCGAACACAATCATAGCGCGTAATAACGCGTTTTTACATACTAAATACGCGTTATAGCGCGCTGTAAACGCGTTCGGAATCCAGCCCTGTAGCTCAATCACAAATAACTATCGACGTGCTTAAAAACATGCTAAGCATTTGAGCGCTCACAATGAACAATAATGAACATGCTCAAGTTATCGCAGTTATAAGTCAACGCATGTGTAATCTCTAAGTCAACGCTCGTGTCAGTTTGTTTTTGTTTTCCTCGTAAATAAATACAGTTTACTGGCGAAAAATCGGCGTTTTTTATAAAAAATAATACAATATACTGCATTTGCAAAATAGTAAGGAGTATCTAATGCAAAAAAGTGAAAATTAAATTACAATTACTATGGCGACTGCTTTTCTTGACATTTTGCTTGCCAGCCGCAGACTAAATGCAATAAATAGCATGATAAATAATTGATAAACAAATGAAAATATCAGTTTTGGAATATTTTCTATATTTGCAGAGGTGAAATTCAAATATGTGATTGCGCAGCAGGATTCTACGTCGCGAAACGTAAATATTTTGACATTTAATATTAGGTATTCACGGATGTTTCATTGTGATCACGAATACGATAAATAACCATGGTGAGAAATTGTAAACACGTCGCTTTTTAGCACGTCGATAGTTATTTGTGATTGAGCTACAGGAGTATTTGTTGATTTGGATTCAAGCAAGAGGAATTTGTGTATCTGGGAAGCATGTTTACTAGGGATGGAAAGACCGAGAAAGATATTGAAAGGAGGGTGAGTGCCGGGAACAGGGTGAACGGCGCACTGAAATCTATTTTGGCAAACATATGTTTATCGCAGGAGGCTAAACTAGCAGTTCACAACGGAGTTTTAGTGCCATAGAAATTAGTTAACCCATAGAAAATTTGTTGATAATGATCCTTAAGATAAAAATAACTTTATTTAATTTACTTACATATAACTTTGAATTATATATCCTTACCTCTGTTCTGTATAAATACATTTAATTTTTTAATAAAGATACCAGTCTGGAAGATGTCGCGAAAGCGATGAAACCGGTCACTGGATATTCCAAATTTGTGGATTACAGTATCACTCGTGTTTTATTTATATAATAAATTACAATGAACTTCCATCAAGAATTTTTACTTACAAACTTAAAAAAATTACATTCTTTTGCGATTTCCCAAAAAGTTGATTTTTTTAGTTGAGTCGTTTTCGTCCGAAAGGTGCGATATGTATGTATTTCTAAAGTTGTTGCAATTGAGAGGGAAAACATTTTTGAAAAGAGAATATGGAAGTCTAAGCATTTACAGGGCTTATGACCCGTTGTTAGCTTGTTTAAGTGGCCGCTTTACAAACCTTTATCATGCGGGTTTAAACCTTTATCATGTGGGAGAGATTCACCCGGCTGAATAAATTCACCTACTAGGCAACGCCTGTAAACGATTTTCCAATTTTATACTTCTTATTTTACCAGTTGGTTAGTTCAACAATTTTTTGACTTTGTGTTTGGATCTTCTCAAAATATTGTTAAGAAATATTTTCACTATCAAAGAACACATGAGATTATATTTATGTGTGCCCTGCTTCAAAATTAAAAATAATATATTATGATACGCGAAGGAAAAACAATACGATATTAAATCAATGAAATTAACATTGTGTGAAATTGGAAGGCACAAGAAAAAACAGAGAAAACTTTGACACTCACAAATTTCAGAATAAACAATGTTTATTTATATGCTAATGAGTTTTTTGCCAGATATTCGAAATAGTAATAAGTTTTCCACTTTAATTTCAGTTATAAAAACACATTTCACTTCTCTAAACGTCACCAAGCCGCCGTGTATTGCCGTACAAATTAATAAACTCGCAACTCGCAATGCCTCGTGTTATGCGTTCACCTTAGACGAATCGATATAATTAACTAATGACAATTATATTTACCGCGGCGAGCTTTGCGGGCGATTAATATTATTCCGACATAAAGCGGGTTTTCGTAAAATATTGACTGGGAGAAAACAATGAACTTGACACTTCGCGGCGCGCGCGCTGCCATCTAGCGCAAGTTTTGCGAACTAAAGCGAGGAAAAAATGCTTTCGTCATCGGGAAATTTGTGACGAAAGAAACAAAAGAAAATCTAAGCGGCGTGTGACGTCGCAAGATGGCGGATAGCGCGGGAGAATGGATTTAATCTTTGAATCTATGACAGCGAAGTGTTGTTTTGAAGATTTTTATAGGTGGAAAATACCTTGTATTATAATGGTTTAACTCTTAAAAGACCGTGGCAAATAATTCCTTTGCGCGTGCGATGTAACATCGTGTTACCACAAACAAAAGACGTAATATTCAGAAGTTCAGACATTTGAAAAAAAACATGGAGACATATTGTTATAAAACATATAATTTGGTCCCGTTACAGCAAAATAAATTAAGAATCATAAATACGCCGGTCATCTTACATGTGTGCGTCCTCCATCACTGTCAATAACCGAATGAATTTCACACAAACGCGAAACGCCGGCCGCGCAACATCGTCTCTGTCTTCCTTGTTATGGGTTATATCTTCACGCTCTTTCTTAAGCAGATGTATTGCTGTTTTGGCGTCACATTTGTTCTTCGCGTGGCAAGGATAAATATTTTTTGTATCGAAATTCAGCATTGATATAAAAATTTTACTTTAAAAATCCGGTGTGAAAATGTCCATTTGAATACAACAAAAATACCACTTCATCTTTTTAAAACATAAGAGAGATATATCAAGTCTTGTATTGTATGTAGACTAGTGTGACATCACAGCTACACAAGAGTTAAGCATACATAATACGTATATTTTTTGAAGTTTTTTTTTAATTTCTCTGTTTTTGCAATGCACTAAGGTTCTATATGTTTTAGGCATAAAATTAAGAATAGTCCAGAGGGAACGTAGAATCATATTCAAATACATCGGACTGTGTCCAAAAAACCCGCCACTTTGCACCATTTTCGCCGCGCGCATACGCGAAGTTGCCGCGTTATGTTGCCAGATCGCCAAAAATATGATCATAAAACAATTGTAAGATTTTATTTTTAAAAAAATGCGATTTGTTAATTCCTATTAAATTTTATTGTATCCGCGGAAACATTAATTGACACAACAGAGTAGATAAAAAAAATTATATATTTTTTTTTTTTTTAAATCCCGCCCCTGATGTATGGGAGCGAAGTATGGACTTAGAAAAACAGGGACGAAAGTAGGCTGAATGCTGTCGAAATGCGATCTCTCAGGCGAATGTGTGGTAAAACTATGTACGATAGATGCACAAATATTGAAATCCTTACATTATATAAGACTGAGACAAGCATTATCGACCAAATCAAGAAAGGAGCTCTGCGCTGGTTTGGGCATGTAGAACGAATGGTCAGCGAGAGAACGGCTAAGAATATTTACAATGCGAATGTTGATGGATGCAGAAATAGAGGAAGACCGAGAAAGACGTGGCACGACCAAATCCAACAAATACTTAAAGATGGACATGTCAAAAGTCGGAATAATCGGCGCGCGTGCATGAGAAGATGTATAAATGTAGAGGAAGCGAGATCTGTATGCAAAGATAGAGTGTTGTGGCGTTGTATCCTCTCTGCCTACCCTTACGGGGAAACGGCGTGATGGTTTGTTGTTGTTGTTGTAAAATGTTGTACCGCCGTCCGCTGTACATTATTATTTTGTTATATGTACATTATTATTTTTTTTCGTGTTATATAAATTGTTAGGATATGCGGTGATATTTTCATAAATAGGTATTCGAACATTGTTTTTCTGTCACTGTCTTGCAGATGCCTTCCCGGTACTGTGCAAAAAAGACAACTGCGTGTCGTACCTTAAAAGGTGTCTAACTAAAATAGACTAAATCGACGTTTCGCTGTCACTTTTTCCGCACTTGAAAATGACCCGATTTTGTTTTTTTTTTTGACAAAGTATCAGAATGAATTTTTATTTTTCGTTATTTTTTGCGTTTTTCAAAAAATCATCATATTTGTGTTCCGTGCGCCCGAAGACAGCAGATAAAACTGGGAGCTTTTATGGGTTTTTTGGTGGTTTAAAGTTCCCATAATACACAAGTTATCACAAAGATTAACCCTTAGATAACCCTAATAAGAACAAACCAATTGTAAATATCTATAGTGTGTAAAAATAACACTTTTCTAGTGCCATAATCCAGGGGGAAAATACGGAAATACGTTTGTAAAAAAAAAAAAAAAAGTCAGACCGCATTTCCTGTCAAAATAAAATATTATAATGTATACTTACAAAACTTAACTTCTTAATTCTTTTACGTAACCATAGAAACAGGTCCGGTTTTCTTTATTAATATGTCAATAATTTTCTTAAATAAAAGCATTACACACAGATGCGTCTTGAGCCCTCTAAAATGTTGACGCTTAACTCATCCCCAAACGATCAGTGATACCCAACGCACATTTAATCGTTATTTAACTACCAGCTGGGTTTTGACGTGAGCTTGACATTTAATTCGAAACCATAATGCCTGATCGCGTCTTAAAAAATATATGTAAATTTAAAAAAATTGAGTACCTAGGTACTGGTTTATGATTGCATTCCATTGCTTAAAATAATGAATATTACGTATTCAAATTTAGAATTATTTTTGTAAATGTCCGCAAAGTATTCTTACAGTCCACATAGTTTCCACTTGAGAATCCCCAAGCTTTAAACAAAATTTGATGCAGTAACGTTGTTAAACTTTTTCTGTCATTTTGTTCAAACTAAGATCAGACGACAATAGCGCACACGTGCTCACTCTTCAACGGCGTGGCAGCGACTGAGTGGCGCTGTGGTCGTGAAAAAAATTGAACATGCGCACTGGGTATACCTACGAATGGTCATCTAAGCTCCGCTCCGCCCTCAAAGCTTTGTTTTTTCAATAAAAATTATGGTCGGATACTTTTTCAACAGACCTCATATATACAGATAATAATTGACATATCAATACATAGACATGCCCTATAGAGTGAAATACGTAATTTATTTACTAATTAGGTACTAGCAACGCTTTCTGTATCCCCTAGAGAGCATTCGGAATCGCATCTCTGACATCTTACAGGTAGGATTTTAATCTAAACTTCGGTTCAATTGATGCGCCGCTCGACAATTTTATTTTCATCGCAACAGCAATAATTTCTTTCCCAAAAACACAGACCGAATGAATTAATCCAATAATCCCGCATCAATAAATTCAAGCCAATAATTAGGAAAAGGTGAAAAAAAAAGTATTTTCATTGGCACTAAAAATTTATTTAACATACATCATAAATAAATCAGATTCATATTACAATTGTCCTTAAAAATACATTACATCAATAAACGTCAACTGCACAACTATATAAAAGAGAAAATAAAAGCACTCATAGCTATAGTCTTTAAAATATAGCTGGATTAGAATGATAGTTGTCAGCAAAAGTGGCGACATAACTTTGTAGTAACGTCTAAGAAGTGATTTATATTGACACACGAAAAGTCATTAGTATCTGGCATGTTAATTATTTTTTTTAATATAATGCTTGACATATAAATAAACATAAATATATAAAATCAGCTTTAAAACAAAAAAAACAAATAAACCTAATTATTAACGATAGAAAACATTTTTGAGAAGGGAATATGGAAGTCTAGCCATTTACAGGGCTTATGACCTGTCATTGGCTGGTTTAAGTGGCCACTTTGCACACTGTGTAAAATTCACCATTCTGCCCATGTTTGAACATCCACATTTCCTCAACTCTTCCATCTGTTGACTTTTGTACGTATAATAAATTTAAATATGAACAACTCCCTAGGGAGGAAATCCAGCCAGTCTGCAAGCACTTGGACATAATCAAACATTGTTGACGTTCTTACAAGATTATATCATTTTGCAAAAATATTAGAGATGGGACAAATTGATCAATGTAAATTGAAAGAATAAAAAAATATTTCATTTGATGTTGTTCATAAAAAAAGTATGAATGTCTTGTTTTTTAGTAAATAATTGTCTTAAACACACTATAATAGGCTTGTTTTTGCGTTTTCATATCAATTTTCGGAAAGAGAGTTTCATGTTTGCGTGAAAAAACTGACAAAATCGATTTGATCGGTACATGATCAGTGATCAATAATTTCCCATCACTAGTGACATTAGAGTATGGCAGCCGTTATTTTAATTTAGCTATATTTCAAGGACTATAGTGAGATATATTTTCTTAATTAAATAAGTTCCAATCTCAGAGTAATAATTCTCTCGTGGCCGTCGTTTAAAAAATCACTTTAAAGAAAAAACCGGAGAATCGCCGGCTTCGTGAGTCAGTGACAAATTGACCTTGGCCGGCGATTCGCTGGCTTTGTGTTGCAGTGGGTTAAAGACTGCGTAACATTTGTATACTGTAAGTCCAAAATGGCAGATAAAAATAGGGAGGTTTTCGATAAACCTATCTTCTAACTGTGCTTCTTCTAATATATATTCTTTTAGGATTACGTTTTCATATTGTGTGTGGTTAATAAGGTTGGTTGTTAGCTTAGTTGATAGGTCGGTCGACAGATTAGTTGATGGGTCTTGACTAGGATAATAGATTTTGAATAGGTTGATGCTGGGTTCTCGTCTTGAATGCTAGGAATGGAGCAAATTTGTGATTGATGATTTTTTTGGGCCTTATCGGTTTGAATTATTTGGCTGGTGGAGGGTTGGTAACGGTTCTGATTCTCCCGATCGGACTCGTTTCTTCTGGTTTACTAGCGAGCTAATGAACTAACATACCCCATCGCCGTCAGAATGAGGAATTCCAGCCCAATCCGGAATTGAATTTTTAAAATGTTTTCGTGTACACGTGAATATTTAAAAATTTTGGAGTAGGATGAAATATCTCAAAAACGCATGCAAAAATAAATAAAATATGTTAAAAATAGTATTCATTTTAAAATCGTAAATAAAGACGTCACTCCTTATATCTACGTGTAGTATTTCCGGTTTCCGCTTTAAAGCCCCCGCACCTTGTAAGGAACGTTTTGACCATAGAAAAAAAAGAGTATAATTTGACATTTCAACCAGAGATTATGTCAACTTTGTAGGTTTTTCTAAATCGAAACGTTCGTAAAAACAACCATAACATAGAAATGAGCCAATTACGATCAACTAAATGAAGTAATCGAAGCAATATTCCATAGATTCTTGTCAGTTTTGTTATTGGCTGGAGAAATACAACTTACCGCGGTCGGTGAAAGTAAGAACGCCAACCGTTTCATGACGTCACTACTGAAAAGTGACACACTGATTACGGTCATTTGGCGCGGTATTTGATAAATGTAATTTTGAAAAATCATATCTTTAAAAAAAATAAAAATATTTTTGCTTAGTTAAATAGTACGCTAATGGAAAAAAAAATATTTGAAAACAGTGGAATTCCTGATTGGGGAAATTTGATTGAGGGTGACAGACAAATTGACTGTATATACTTGACTGGTTGCTCTGGCGGCGATCGGGGCATTGAAAGAAGTAAATGTAAATTCAAAAAATAAAAATATGTGAATCTTTTAAAAAGTCCTAGCTTCTATAAAAGACAATTAAATGATAAGGATACGCCAAGGACCTTTCAACGTTTGTATAAAGAAAAGTCAGACTGCGCATTCTCTTAAGGAACGCAGGGTCGGCATCTTTTGTGCAGTTTGTCTCTGAACTGTCGTGGGGAGTTGGCATCTTTTGTGCAGTTTGTCTCTGAACTACGTAGTCGATGAGAGTTTGTCGTCGGGCGAGATTTTAGAGCAGACGCCCGCGGCAGTTGGTCGCGCCGCAGCCGCAGTAGAGCGTCTTGTTGGGCACGCTGCCCACGTCGTAGTTGTAGTTCCACGTGAGCTCGGTGCCGGCGCGCACGTGGCCCAGCGTGAAGAAGGCCACCCAGGGGAAGCGGGGGTCGTGCGTGTCCACGAACACGTTCTGCACGAAGACGTTGGGCGAGCACGAGTGGTTCAGGTAGCGCCCGATGTTGCCCTGCACCTTGGCGTCCATGATGTAGCACGCCTCGTCGCGCCCGAAGAACTCGCGCACGGACGGGCGGCGCGGCGAGCGCTCGTCGTCCGCCAGGCCCTCCGGCGCCGCGAAGCGCGACGGCTCGCGCATGCCTGACACAGAAATTAAGGTTGTTAAGAGAATGGTTGTTGATAGAAACTATTGCAAATCATTTAATGTTTAACAGAATTGCTAGTGCGTGTTGCAACTTTTAAGGATGTCATGAGAATTACTAGTAACTGTTAAGAGAATTTTTAATAACTGTTGTTAAGAAAATAACTAGTTACTGTCACAATTGTTGTTGTTGTTAAAAGACTTGACCGAAGAACTAGTAACCGCAAAAATTGTAATTTGTTAAAAAAATTGCTAGTAACTGTTGCCACTTGTGATGTTTAAAGAATTTCTAGCAAGTGTTGCAACTTATAAGGTTGTTAAGAGAATCGCTAGAAACAATTGTATATCATATAATTATTGAGAAGATTACTATTAAGTGTTGCAACATGTAAGATTGTCAGGAAAATTACTGATAACTGTTGTTAAGAGAATTTCTAATAACCGTTTCAATTCGAAAGACCGTTATGAGAATTGCTAGTTGTTAAAATAACTGCTAGTAACTGTCAGAATTGACATTTTGTCAAGACAATTACTAGTAACTGTTGCAATAAAATGTTCTTAGAAGAATTTCTAGTAATCGTTAGAATTAAAATGTTGTTAAGAGAATTGTGAGTAACAGATGAAAGTTATAAGACTAATAAGAATTACCAGTAACTTTTGCATACTGTAATGTTGTTAAGAGAACTGATTTGCTAGTAACTGTCGCAATTAATCAAGAGAATTGTTAATAATTATTGCAACTCTAATGTTGTTAAGAGACTTGCTAGTAGTTAAAAGGTTGTTCAGACTAGTAATTGTAATGTTTAATAAATGCTAATAAGTTTTGTGATTGTGATGGTTGGGTAAATTTTCCAAACTTACTTTCCTCATCATCGCTGATGATGATAAACTCGTCGAGCACCGGAGCCCCCCCTTCGCTGATGCTCCCGTCCGAGTCCTTGCTGTGCCGGTCCGCCGCGCCCTCCCTGGCGGGCTTGGCCTGCTTGGCCTTCTCGTCCTGCTTGGCCTTCTCGTCCTGCTTGGTCTTCTCGTCCTGCTTGGCCTGCTCCGACTTCTCGTCCAGGTCGGCCTTCTCGCTCAGCTTGGCCAGCTCCCTGTCCTTCTTCTGCTGGCGACGCGTGCGCATCCTCGTGCTGGAAATGGGACACGAACTTCAACAAGTCTTTCATCCCGGTTAAGATACCTCTCAAAGTTTCCTCGTCTGTCGAAATATTGGTCTCTTTAATTAAATATTGAGGGGATAAATTCCAGTATTATAGTCCTTAATTATTATTATTATTATTATGGATAACTTATATAGCGCCATTTTCGTAATAAAATACCTCAAGGGCGCTTAACATGGTGATTCTATTGTTAAGTTAATTTAATTGAAGCTTTTAAATTTGTAATTTAATTAAAATAATTTATTTTGTTATCACGTGCTATGGATTTATTCAAATGATTTAGAGAACAAGTGAGTTTTAAGTTTTTTCCGAAACATCACTTCACTTTCACAGCCTCGCACCTCTGCTGGGAGAGCATTCCATGCCATAGGGCCTGCGACCGCAAATGCGCGTTCACCAAATTTAGTGCGCTGTTTGCGTAGAGGTATAATAACTTTTCCTCTCGCCGTAGACGTAGCTAATCTAAGCGTGAGACGCCCGTCAGCTAGTTCATCTTAAAATATACAGATAGCTGCCAAACTAATGTCACTAGTGATGGGAAATTATTGATCACTGATCATGTACCAATCTAATCGATTTTATCAGTTTTTTTCATTTTCATTCATCAATCATGAAACTCCGTTTCCGAAAATTGATATAAAAATGCAAAAACAAGCCTATTATAGTGTGCTTAAGACAATTATTTACTAAAAAACAAGACATTCATACTTTTTTTATGAACAACATCAAATAAAATATTTTTTTATTCTTTCAATTTACATTGATCAATTTGTCCCATCTCTAATATTTTTGCAAAACGATATAATCTTGTAAGAACGTCAACAATGTTTGA
This sequence comes from Micrasema longulum, assembly GCF_059751315.1. NCBI lineage: Eukaryota > Metazoa > Arthropoda > Insecta > Trichoptera > Brachycentridae > Micrasema > Micrasema longulum. Next base: position 44,048 of record NW_028279571.1, on the reverse strand, counting down.
TTATGTCCAAATGCTTGCAGACTGGCTGGACTTCCTCCCTAGGGAGTTGTTCATATTTAAATTTATTATACATACAAAAGTCAACAGATGGAAGAGTTGAGGAAATGTGGATGTTCAAACATGGGCAGAATGGTGAATGTTACACAGTGTGTAAAGTGGCCACTTAAACCAGCCAATGACAGGTCATAAGCCCTGTAAATGCCTAGACTTCCATATTCCCTTCTCAAAATATTTTTTTCCCTCTCTGTTGAAATAAATTTAAATATGAACAACTCCCTAGGGAGGAAATCCAGCCAGTCTGCAAGCATTTGGACATACTCAAACATTGTCGAACTACTACCTGGTAAAAGAAGAAGTATAAAAATTGGAAAATTGTTTTCAGGCATTGCCTAGTAGGTGATTTGGTTCAGCCGGATGAATCTCACCCACGTGATAAAGGTTTCAGCTCTTTTACTTCACAAAAGTCAACAGATGGAAGAGTTGAGGAAATGTGGATGTCCAAACACGGGCAGAATGGTGAATGTTACACAGTGTGTAGTGGCCACTTAAACCAGGTAATGGCAGGTCATAAGCCCTGTAAATGCCTAGACTTCCATATTCCCTACTCAAAAATGTTTTCCCTCTCTGTTGAAAGATATCTACATAGGTCGCAGTGCCGCGAGGAGCTTATTTATCAGTGATCCCGTCTCCGCAAATAAGAAATACCTCTCAGTCTGGTTCTTCTTCTTCTTGTACCCTCCAGGGTTGAACTCCTCATCAGACTCCCCGTGGGCTCCAGTCTTGCCATCTTTGTTGGTGGGGACCATTTTGTCTTCGGTGTCAGAAGGCTCTTCCGACTGAAATAATAACTTTATCGTTAAAAATAAATCGAATCGAGCGTTGAGAGCCGGAGGAACCAGACTCTTCCAGACCTCGGCCAAGATTACAAAAGTAGTTCAAGCGAGCTTATGTTGGTAGTCAGTAGTACATAGTCCTCTTTCACAGTAGTAGCCGCTCGATTGTGGAATAATCTACCCACTAATGTTAGAGACGCCCCTTCTTTATTTACATTTAAGTCAAGATTGAAATGTCACCATCTAAATATTTAAATTGTTTCTTTATCCTTCTTCTTTCCTTCCCACCCCCCCTCCTCTCTTCATAGTATAGTGTTAATTTTTTTTATATATTTATTTTGTTAATCTTTAAGTTTTTAATTTTTGTATAAAATTGTAAGATTCAATATGTTTAATAACAATACATGTGCCAGCCAGGATTTGTAGACGGTACCACCTGTTTCATGTACCAATAAGTGAAACATCGTATGTTAAAAATGCTTTTTTTCGTAGGACTTTTTCAGTGTACATTAAAAAATTTAAAAATATAGATTACACAAATATCACTGTCAGATTTAAAATTTACACTAAAAATGCATTATGTAACTTAGTAGACATTATAATAATAAATATGTACATCTCCCTTATCCTCTCCTTATCCTCTCTTCAAGCATCCTTATATATATATATATATAGTTGGATAATTTATATAGCGCCATTTTTGTGAAAATCACCTCAAGGGCGCTGTACAATTAATAAATATCCCAGTACGTCTTGCAGCTACAGAGCGCATGGACGGTTGGGATTCTAGTTCCTCATTTTCAATTAAGATCAATAAAAAAATATAACACATAGGAGCTAGATTACAGGACGTCTTGCAGCTACAGAGCGCATAGACAGTTAGAAATTTAGCCCCCATTTACACATTTGAAAAATTGACAAATAAATTTAGTGTATTAATGATACTAAAAAAAATAATATGAATAATAAAAAGGAGTAAGATTACAACACGTCTAGCAGCTACTAAGCGCATAGACGATTGGAATTCTAGACCCAATTTATAAAATTTAGGTATTTTTAAGTTGGTATATGAAAGCTAGATAACCAATCATCGTGCAGCTACAAAGCGCATGGACGCATCCTTGTCCTAATCCCGCCCAATTTACAGTATTTTAATGTTATTAAAATAAATATTTGAAAAAGTAGATGAAAATAACATTTTTATATGTATAAATTGTATGTATTTATTTGATATGTTATATATTTTCTTTACTAACTTTGTATGCTATGTGGAAATCTGTTATTAGTTCTGAGTTTATACACTATATCTGTTTGTTTACTTAATATGTATGTAGAACTGTTGATTTCCCAAATAAAATAAATAATTAAAATATAGACTGGAAGAAGGATTGTACCTTTAAATCGGATTCTTCAGAAACATCAGACTCGTAGTTCTCCTTGAGTTTTTCCACCACTTCTATATAATCCAACTCTGCTAAATATTCGTCTCCTTCGTTCACCCCGTCCTGAAAATAAACATTCACTACTGTAGAGACATTATTATTTCATTTTCATCAGATTTAGAAATTTTTAAAAAATGTTTAAAAATAAAACATATACACTTAACAAATTAAAACAATGATAAAGAACATTTTAGAGAAGGGAATATGGAGCATTCTAGGCATTAACAGGGCTTATGACCTGTCAAAAAAAAAAAAAACTGAAAATACAAGACATATTCAGCAAAAAAGTAGGAGTAAAAACGGGAGTAGCCCAGGGGTCAGTAATTGGTCCCCTAGAATACCCGATATACAGTAACTCTATGGCAAGTGTCATACAACACTCACTGTGCTATCAGTTTGCAGACGATACGGCAATTGTTGCTATTGGAGACTCACAAATAGACGCGCAGCAAAAACTGCAATTGGATTTTAATCAAGTTTTAAGATGGTCACATGATTATAGCCTAACAATAAATATAAAAAAAACGAAAGCGTTACACATCACGTCCCCATATAATAGACCAAAAGAAGATTTGTTAATATATGCACACACTCACGAATGCAAGACTACAAATGCACAAAAATAGATCACGTATCAAAATATAAGTATTTAGGTATTATTATAGATTCCACTTTTAATTGGGAAGAACAGATAAACACAGTTTGCAATAAGCTAAGAGTTTGCCTACTTAACATGTACCATTTAAAACCATACATACCATACCCGGTGCTGAGACTAGTTTACTTGGGGCAAGTTGACCCAATTATTCGATATGGATTAAGAATATGGGGACTAAGTTTTAAATCTTATACGGATAGTCTTGAACTCACAGGTACAAATTTTAAAAATCATCGTACCTGTAAAAATAAAGAATGAGGCAAAAGACAACAATAAAATATTATTTGATTTTGTTAATGTTTTGCCAATTAACAAACAGTGTCAGTATAAGAAAATGACAGATTATTTCGATTGCAATTTTAAATCCAAAATAAACCACCAGATCATGACCCGACAAGAATCGGCACAGCAGCTGATGGTACCACGACAGAAAAACTACTATGGTGACAGAACAATGGGTAGTGTAGTACCAAAACTGTACAATTTAGTACCAGCTAAAAATCGTGAAGAAAAAAACCTAATTTCGTTAAAAAAAATAGTCAAAAAATTATTAAAAAGCAAGTGAAACTTAAGTGTATAAATATATTTTATTCTTCAATTATTATTAAACTACGTACTTACTCATATTTTTTTTTTTTTTTAATGTAATGTAACCCGCAGACAAGCTTCGGCTTTGCGGGAACAAAAATACAATTATGTATGTTACTTATTTGTTAAAATGGATAAAACTTGGCTAGTTAAGCCTAAGTAAGCCTGTCAGGCATTGCCTAGTATGTAGGTGAAATAATTAAAATGATTTACCACAAAGTTAATGCTTTATTACAACAGAGATGAAAAACATTTAAGAGAAGGTAATATAGAAGTCCAGGCATCTACAGGGCTTAAGACCTGTCAATGGCTGTTGCCTAGTATGTAGGTGAAATAATTCAATTAGATGAATCTCACCTGCATAAATAAATGTTTCAGCTCTTTAACTTCACAAACATCAACAGATGAAAGAATTGAAGAAATATAGATATTCAAATATAGGCAGAATGGTGAATGTTACACAGTGTGTAAAAAGTAGCCACTTAAACCAGCCATCAACAGGTCATAAGCCCTGTAGATGCCTAGACTTCTATATTACCTTTTCTTAAATGTTCTTCATCTCTGTTGTAACATTATTTTTAAGATACATTTTTGAACAGTTTCTAATGGTTTAATATGGTTGTTATAAGGTTGTTAAAGGTTGTTATAAGGTTTAATATGGTTGTTATAAGGCGGCCTCCGTGGTGTAGAGGTCAAGACGCTTGACTCACGCACGGAAGGTTCCGGGTTCGATTCCCGGTGAGAGCACAAAAATTAAAATGTGATTTTTCTCAAGCCTGGGTGCTCTGTGATGTAATTCACCACTGTAATTAGGCCTCCTGGCCTGTTGTGGTGCAAAAAAAATGTAAAAAAAAAAAAAAAAAGCTTAAGTGGCCACTTTACACACAGTGTAACGTTCACCATACTGCCTTTGTCTGAACATCTATATTCCTTCAATTTTTCCGACTATTGATTTTAGTGGAGTTAATTCCAATTTGTTATCCATTGTAAAAATCGCCACAACAATTTTTCGGCTCACTCAAACACTCAAACTCCGATCGCCGTCAAACTTTGACAGATTGTCAAAAACAGTGCTGCCAGCGTGACCGATCGGTGCAGCGCGGGCATTTCGAATTAGAAATTCCCATTTATTTTTGATCATATGGTATGTAGTATCGCACGCAACTACACTGGCTCAGCATCAGGCATAGAAGAAACATTCACATTCTATCACTTCTTCACAATATCCCACTTCGCCTGTTTATCTGAGAGAGCTCATCCAACCTCTCTCACAACACGGACTATCTCTTCGTTCTAGTAACGAGAGAACCCTTTTGATACCCTGTCATCGCTCTAATTCTCTTGCCTCCTCTTTCACAGTAGTAGCCGCTCGATTGTGGAATAATCTACCCACTAATGTTGAAGACGCCCCCCTTCTTTATTTACATTTAAGTCAAGATTGAAATGTCACTATCTAAATATTTAAATTGTTCCTTTATCCTTCTTCTTTCCTTTCCATCTTCTCTCCTCTTTTCATAGTATAGTGTTCTTTTTTTATATATATTTATTTTTGTTAATCTTTGCTTTTAATTTTTGTATAAAATTGTAAGATTCAATATGTCCATGTATTTATAATGTTCTCAAACTGCACGGTTTGGGTAGGTAGGAAGAAATTGCCTTAAGGCAATATGCCCGCCCTTATATGTATATTTATTGTATATGTATATAAAGTGTCAAATAAATAAATAGGTAGTGTATTTTCTTTACTAACTTTGTACAATTTGATGAAACCTGTTATTGGACCTGAGTTTATACGATACCTCTGTTGTTTACTGTAAATATGTATGAAGAGCTGTTGGTTTCCCAAATAAAATAAAATTTCAAAATGATTATAATCTTACCACATTGGCTACAGCGTCTGTAAGAAGGTTGCCAGCGTAGATGCACAGGAAGGTTCCTCGGGACACATCATTCAGAGCGCGGATGCCCCAGCCTCTATTGAAGGTCTTAAACACCTGCGCACAAAAATGAAAGGGTATTTATTAATTTTTAAAAAAACATTTCATTATCCAAGTGACTTGCTCATCAAAGAATTCAGAGTACTGAATATTATTCAACAGTATATATTGAGAACGGTAGTGGTTACACACATAAATAGAGACATTTAGCCGAGCGTCAACCACAACCATAATACTAGATACTCCAATAGGGATCTGATACTAAGTGAAGGGGTCAACACTGTTCTGGCATCGAGACAACACTATTACGTAGGCAAAAACGTCCATAACCTTTTGCCACAATCGTGGAAAGACGGGAGTGTTGTCAAGTTGCGGAAGGTGTTGACCTCGTTCTTTCGTGACATTGGTCGTACATCGCTTCACTCTCACGGTTTCGCACCTTTGCTGGGAGAGCATTCTATGCCATAGGGCCTGCGACCGCAAATGCAGGTTCACCGAATTTAGTTCGCTGTTTGCGTAGAGGCATAGAAACTGCTCTTCTCGACGTAGATGTTGCTGATCACGTAAGGCGTCTGTCAGCTAGTTCATCTGGAATGCAAAGTTCGCTTAGATATTCCGTCAGGAATTGAACCCGAGACCTCTTGCTTGGTAGGCACACGCGTTTACCATTATATCGTACTGTAATAAAAAAAAACAGTAAAAACACTGTATTTATCAAGTTATTTTTTATTTTATTTCTGACTAGTTTTGAAGCCACACATGCTACTCCGGCGAGGAATATTTGATTACAATATTATATTGTTCAAATTATAAAATAAGATTAATATTAATTTTTCAAATTCTCAATTATACTGCGATAAAGGGACACGTGTCGCTAAGTTTTGTGGTTATAAACTAAGTGCTTTTGTAATTATTATAAGTTATAAAATATTCGGGAGTCAGAAAAGTTGATATGAAAAGGGGGAATATTTGTACGAGAATGCATGAAGAAAAATGGGTCCAGGAACGTAAAATCGAGGTTTTACTGCTCAAAACATATCTAAAATTACCTGCAGTTTTAGTTGAAGAGGATGTTGTACAACACGGTTCAGGCAAGTAGCCGCACATTTACACCTGCAATAAATAAATATATTAATCAATATCCATACTTGTCGGTTTAAGGCTTATTAATTAATTTACGGACTTTTCAGTTCATTCAACAATGGCAAACACATTTCCTTATAATAAATACAGGTACAATTGAAATAAAATTAAAATTGGCCACTTAAACCAGCCAATGACAGGTCATTTTTAAACCATTATTTTTTTATACTTACGCACCCACACACACGCACCCTCTCCCTCATTCATTCCCACACGCACGTGTACCCTCTCCCTCATTCATTCACGCATACACACATTCACATACACATGAATACAAACGTCACACACATACAATTAAGTAAACTCTTTTTTTATATATTATTGCTCCTATTCCTTATATTTCTTACTATAATTGAGTGAATTTCTAGAAACATAACTCAATTATCATTTCAATTATGCTTTTATATATTTCAATTTTTCAATTTATGCTTATTTTGTGTTATTTTTTTTTAATACTACTATATTTTACTATTATTTTGTTGATTTTAATGATACCACTATTTTGTATATTTGATTATGTGTGATTCTTAATTTGTATGATTTATATTTTAAAAATTATTTCTGATTATCTTTTTTGCATTGGATTCTTTGGAATTTCATTATTTAATACATTTACCTTTTTTCTAGATTGTTATTCTATGTCATTATAATTTGATCTAATTAATTTTACTATGTATTTTTATTGTTATTTATTGTGGCTTGACACGGGCATAGCCTAAAAAGCCTTAATAAGTTCATAAATATTTAACTTTGTAATTTTAAATGAATAAATAAATAAATATTATGTGTCATTAGATTTACAGTGGATTATTTAAATTGGCTTTAGTATTGTTAATATTTTTCTACTTATTTTGTTTATGTAATAGCTCTAAAAATCCCAAATAAAATGAATAAAATGAATAAAATGAATAGAATGAATAAAATGAATGAAATAAATAAAATGAATAAATAAAATAAATTAAAAAAATAAAAATAAAAAAAAAGTCAAATAAATTATATAAAATAAATAAAGAAAATAAAATAAATAAAATAAATAAAATAAATAAAATAAATAAAATAAATAAAATAAATAAAATAAATAAATTAAATAAATAAAATAAATAAAATAAATAAATAGAAATAAAAAAAATAGTAAAATATATCATATAAAATAAATAAAGAAAATAAAATAAAATAAATAAAATAAAAATAATAAATTAAATAAGTAAAATAAATAAATAAATAAGCCTTGAAGATTCCTACACTTCTACATTATCTTCTCTCAAATGATCTTCATCTCTGTTGTAACATTTTTATATTAACAGCTCCCCGGGGAGTTGAATCCATTCTTTGTCTACGAAAATTTTGTAAAACTCAAAATATTGTTGATAAATCCATCTGGTCCATGAAGAAGTATAGAAATTGGAAAATTTTCAGGCGTTGCCTAGTATGCAGGTGAAATAATTCAATTAGATGAATCTCACCCGCATAGATAAAGGTTTCAGATCTTTAACTTCACAAACATCAACAGATGAAATAATTTAAGGAATGTAGGTGTTCAAATATGGGTAGAATGGTGAATGTTTAAAAAAAAGCTATTTGTTAATTTCTCTAAAATTTTACTGTACACGCGGAAACATTGATTGACACAACAGAGTAGATAAGTAAAGGGTCATTTAATAAGAGTAATTTAATTAATGAACTAAGAACATGAAAATTAAAACAATTTTTTTTTTACATAAAACGGATATTTTTATATCATGTTAAATAATATTTGATGTTTAAAAGATAATGTCTGTCAAATGTCCACGATAGAGTTGTTTAATCCGAGATACAATTTTCATCAGCTCTCTCATTAGATGAGCAAAGTATGGTTAAAAAATTTACTACCCAGGCAACACTAACGTTATGTGAATTTTGTTTCTTCGACAATCTGACAGAATATAATTATTAAAAAATAATTCAATTTTTAAGTAATGCATTTGCTACTTAAACATTCGTTTGCAAATTACTCATGAAATGTGATACCATCCTGTTTCTTTAAGATCCTAGCAGTATTTCTACACTTTAAAAGGACACAACACGGCATAGTTGAATTCAAATCAGGAGTTGCGTACTGAGCGACGTCTATAAAGAAACTAATGGGTCAAAACGTAAACCTACTCATTTATGAGTAGTTTAGTCGCCTTCTGTTTGATGTGCGTATGCGGTTTCTGGACTATTCTTAATTCTATGCAAACAACATTAGTTTTTAATGGATCCCAATAAGATTACTTCCTTATAATTTATTGAATTTTCTTGAATTTTTGGTAATGCTAAAATAATATTACAGATGGAAAATCTGACAGATGGAAAAAAAATAAAAAATTAAGTAATGCATTTGCTGCTTACACATGCATTTGCTTCTTACACATGAAATGTGATCCCATCCTATTTCTTTTTGATCCCAGCAGTATTTCTACACCTTAAAACGACACAACACGGCATAGTTGAATTCAAATCGGGAGTTGCGTACTGATCGACGTCTACAAAGAAACTAATGGTCGAAATGTAAAACTACTCCATAAGGAGTCGTTTAGTCGCCTTCTGGATTTCTGGACTTCTCTCAATTCTAAGAAAAAACTCTTAGTTAGTCCGGTTTCATTTGGGTGCCCCCTGTACCGTCGTCGTTTCCCTCCTGTTTTTGTTCATAGCGACTATTGGTCTAGGATAAAGGGCGGTAGATTCCCTCACCTGGAGTTGCATTCATATATTCCCGTGGGCACCGGATCCAGCAACCTCTTGTACTGGTAGCCGACCTTGTCCGGCTGCGAACAGATCAGGTTGGCTCCCTCCAGCGTCAACTGCCAGCACTGGCAACGAGTCTTATCCTGCGGTAATATTCCCATGTTATATTGACAGTTACTAAATATGAGGTAGTTCGGTGGTTCAGAGCGACCGTTGAGTTACCTGACAGTCGTCGGTGCAGTCGCAGCCGCAGAGGAACTCCTCGTCCAGGTTGAGATGCACCCCCTGCGTGGGGATGCGCCGGGTACTGTACGTGCTGAACTCGGGCAGGGAGTGGTCGTAGTAGTTGACGCAGGGCACCGGGACAGCCTCGGCTCCGTGTGACAGATCCTGGCATAGATAACACACAAGGGGAGAGTGAGAGTGCCATATCCTCTAGCGTCCTTGGATACACATATTGATCATTTATTTATTTATTTAATAAACGCCCAGAGGGCTCTTAACAATATACAGTCGTAAGTACATAAAATATTATAGAAAATAACAAAAATTAAATCATAACTATTACACTGACAATGTAATTCATTCTAAAAAAAAAAGGAAATAAAGTGAAGATGAATGGAGAAACACATTAAAGAGGGGAGAATTGTAGCAGGAGTGGTGTGGAGCCAGCCAGAAGTCCAACAGCTCAGCATAATTATGAGCTGTTCTGTGGATGCTCACTAGGGGAGTTTGTCCTATTGTACTCACACTGGAACATGTGTCGGAGTCGGTGGTCCTTGTAGGTACACGAAAGTTTATCAGGGACAGTAATTTTGAGCAAACTATGAGGGTGCATATCACCCTGTGCATCAGAGTGAGGTCAGCAATTGTCCTTCTGGTGGAGAGCGATGGTAACCTCAACTCGGACATCGAAGTTTGGTAGAAAATTTCATTTATAGGTTTACCTTTTGTGAACTGTATGTGGCGTAAGAACTTCCGCTGAACTCTTTCCAAGTTAAAAGAGTTGCAGTTGTAAAAAGGGCTCCAGACTGATGATGCCTATTCCAGTTTTGATCGGACCAGAGCACAATACGGAGATTTTTTAGAAACGATGCTACAAAAATTTGACGTATTCCGGATAATTTTATTTAAAATTTTTAATTCGGAGCTCGATTGTTGTGAACTCCTGAATCTCATTAACTTCAAAATACCTAATCGAGTCACTAGAAGTACGGAGTTGTTTGCAACTACGAGTACATACGTGGGTACTAACTATGCACGACACTCTCCCATTCTGCGTTTACATTCCTTAGCCAACAAATTTACTTGTGAAACAGACATTTTTAAAACGGCAATTATCGTAATTATCGAACGTATTAAAACGTTCTTAAATGCACTGTTTGAAACTAATTATTAATGTCGTAATAAAACTTTCTTTTTCATACAATTCTTTCTCTGTTTTTGATGTGTATTATTATTATCTTATCTCTTTCTGATGTTAATTTATCAAATATTTTTGTGTACCGTATATTATATTATTTTCACATATATACTTACTGTTAACTAATTTTCATTATTTGTATTTAACAATAATTTGTTGATACCATTTTTTCATACTTATAAGTATATGAAAATGTATTTATTTTTTTGTTTGAATTCTTTAAAAGTTATTTACAATTTGCTTTTTAATTCAATTACTTTTATTATATCCATTTAATTTTTTTTTTCTTTTTTACTATGTAAAGTTTCACTTTTTATTTTGCATGGCAGTATGCTTCTTATTGTTTCTAAATGTATACAAAAAAAGCGTTGTTTATCTTTTAAATTTTTACGCACTATGTTTGTACTTACCTGTATATTTTTTGTAAATGCCCCTTGGGCGTATTGTAAAATTAAATAAATAAAAATAAATAAATAATGAAGCCCAGCATCTGCGTAGTATTTTATTTTCTAATGAATTTGTTTTCTAACTTGAATTATAAAAATAAAACTTTTATTTTATTAGTAGGTTGGAAGATATTGCCATTTGGTAATAAATCCTCCAATGTACAATCAACATTATGTACAAAAAGTTTAATAAATAAACTACAAAGTAGACTTGTCCAGGGATCTAGTTTTATTTCACACACAGAACTGGAGAAAGTGCTCCAGCAGAAAATATGTCAGAGAACAGACACGGCACTCTCCTGTAATGAGCATTTTGAGGGTGTGGCGGAGAACCTGGCTTGGACACGTGCCGCTGATGGCTCAGGAGACCCTCAACCCAAGTTGCCCAAAGAGCTCCCGCCGTCTCGGAAGGCCATCGACGACAATATTTTGGCTTTGTTCTTTGTTTGGGAAGGGAAGCACAATTAACGTGGAAGGAGGCGATCGGGTCTCCCGGGCGTCCAGTGGTGTGCAGATGCTCAACTCAGGAACGGAGGCGGAAAAAGAAGAAATATTTCATACCCTCTTGCTGACGAAGCACTTGGTGGGGACGAACTCTGCCAGGCAGTGCACCCAGTGGTCGAAGTCGAAGAGGTCCACGCTCATCTGGGAGGCCGTCAGGCGCAGGTAGAGATGCAGCTCTTGCGGGGAGCGCAGGCGGCGGCCGCACGGCGCGCGGTACACGATGGTGCGCTTGCCGCGGTACTTGAGAATCAGCCTGCGAACGAGTACACATTCAAACAGGTCATCATCATCATAATCTCGACAGTTCCTGTCGGGCCTTGGCTGGATCCGGGAGTCTCCTCCACTCTTATCTAAACTGTTGGGATCAGGAAGGATATACTAAAGTGGGCCAATCAGCGAGTCTTGAAAATGGATTCGGGAATGTGGCAGGGGCGAACCGTGTATAGAAGCGATTATGAGCAGCTTACCATTATATTTGACTAATCATAATAATGTTTTATTGTAACTTTATTTACAGAAAAACAAATAAATAATAACCATTTATTTTAAATCATTTCCACCGGTTGTATTTTTATCCTAATATATAAATTTTAATAAAGCGCGCCCAGCGCCTGCGGTGAGCCAAGAAACTAGCCGATTATTCCAGCTTATTTTTTCATACAAATAAGTATACTTTATTTTGGATTCAGTGCGGGTTTTTTTCCTAGATCAAACTTGCAGATTACACAAATTATTTGAAGATTCTTGATTTGGAAAACAGTATTTCAAACATTGTTTCTTAAGGGCTATTTTTCTTTGAGATGGTACTTTTGACATAAGACCATAATTACTTTCATGCGTCATATTGCGGGACATATAGCGCTCCACGCGGCCGTTTTTAGCACTATTAATTCCTAGAAAAATTCGGCCAGTTGACATTTCAATTGAATACCTAATATCGACTGAATTCATAGTGGTATTTTTTATTTATTTTTTAATGAATTATAATAATGATTAATGGATAATATATCTATATAATATGATATATCACAAAGTTACATTGTTTGAGTTGATTTCATGGATGAGAGTTGTTGTATCACACAGAACCACAGAAAAATATCAATTTATAGTATATATTACTTACATTATATTATGGACCTCCTATGTAGGTACAAATATATGTTTTTTTTATAGCTTACCTGTAAATAAAATCACCATTCGCCACTGGTATGTGGTGGATGCTTTCAATGTCATATGTTAAATTAAAAATTTTCATCCTCTGTTAGATGGTAAATAGAATCAACTTGGGTTTAAATAGGCAGAATGGTGAATGATGCTCAACCCAGCCGATGATGGATGATTAGCTCTGTTTAAGGCTAGACTCCCATATTCTCACAGCTTCACCTTTGCTGAAAGAATATCTGAAACTCACCTCTGCCAGCCGGACAGCAGGGGTCTGGCGAGCGGATTGTACGTGCGCAGATCGCGCAGCGGCAAAGCCAGCTTGTTGAGGCAGTTGTGGCCGCACATGTGCGGGACGAGGCGCGCCGGCTTGATGGACACCTTCGGCGAGTAATACTGGAACGAGACGAGGACTGTTTTAATTCAGTCACCAATTTGTTTTATGACAATTGGTCATAAAACAAAACGGGGAAACGAATTCCCACGCGGATGCGGGGCGTGAAATAGCGGGGGCGAAGCCCTAGGGCTTCTACAATATAGTGGACGGTATTTTAAATTTAATATAAATAAATGAATATTCTCGATATGCGGTATGCAGTGTCAATCGGTCACAACCCCAACGAACGAGATGGATTAGGAATGGATGCCACAAACCTGGTTCGTTCTTGATCGTATTGCGGTGGCCCGACTGGTCAATTGCAAGCGGCACCAACACTAGGACAGGCCCCCGACCTGGAGCTGAACACTGGTGGTTGGTGGAAACAAAGAGTTTGATGCGACACACGTTCAACAACATAAACACGCGATTCTTGCTGTGGCGGGTCATCAAAGGATACTGAAGGTGGGAAGTGATCAGATTTTGCGGGTACAAAGGATGTAGAAATTGTGACAATAATCGACTAATGCACACCCACATAATTCGCAACCAACAATGATAAATTGAAGCCGGGAGACGAAGAATCAAAAACGGAAACGAGATACTCAACAGTCACTATAGCTGCCCTAATTTGGATCCCATGTTCGAGCTTAAACAAGATGCTCGTCTTCGAGGCCACAGTCTCAGGCCGGAGAAAACGAGATTCAATCTAAATTCACGGAAGCATTTCCTGAGCAATAGGGTTGTAGGATTTAATAGTTGAGGGTTTGGTTGGAGTTCCTACCCCAGTTAGAGATTGACAGAGAAGACACGAGGTTGGTGTTTAATGCGTATTTATTACATGGCGAATAAGATACAGCACTTGGTTGTGTAGCGCGAGCGTAGCGGCGATGATGGGTTGAAGTAACTGCACTTGAAATACATGCTGGAACTGTGTGATGTCGTCGAGCTGGTCTGACGTGAACTGAACTGACTGACTGACTGATGTTGGCTGCATCCTGTGGTCTCTTTATAGACCATATTCCTTTGTAGTTCATTTCTTCATGGTAGGGAAGATGTGAATGTACTGCAGGGCGACGATCCCGTCTTTATGTGCAATATTGCTAGAGTTGTAATATAAATTGTATTGGGTTCGATAGAAAATGATGACATTGCATCGTCAGTCATTAAGGTGAACTAATTTAACACGTGTGTCATCGACTATGAACTATGGATCCTACAGGGTTGTTGATGGTTGAAAGAAGCTGCCACAAGAGCTGATCTCGATGTGTAGTCTCAATGGGTTCGAAAATGGGCTAGATTTGTTTGGAAAAAGTTAAAATGCGCCAACAACCTTTCGTTTAAATAGATTTAAGCATATCAGCTTTAAGCTGCTCGCTTAAAATTAATAAAATAATAATAACTTATTCAAACTCACCACAACTTTACTCTTGACCTGGTCTGCGTGTAAGTTTCCTTGTACTTGTCCAGGGTTTGTTGATGCAGCTTCAGATTTGGCGGTACTTTTCCGAGCAACCGAGCGAGTCGAGGAAGAATCGTCCTTTTCCGACAGATCCGTTAGTGACTGAAAAATTATATTAATATTTTAAATTATGTTTATATTAATATTTTAATACCAGTAATAGACAGAACAGGGAAATATCACATACTATAGATACCGATAAAAATATATGAATCAATTGGTATTTTGTGGAGAAAAGTTTTCAAACAAAACTTTAAAAAATAAATTATTAAAAAATATGTCCCGACAAAAGCACTACTTGTTTGGCCTCGATAATTGTGACGTCAAGATTCGTGGCGGCGTTTTATTTAAATTTAAACGGTAACAAATAAAGTTCAAAATTTAATCGAATCGTGACGTATTAGGGGTGTGGCTAATGCAACGGACCATTTTTGTGCAAATTCAAAATTATAAATAAAAAAAAATTACTGCTGCAGACGTAACGCCGCGCGTACTGACTGGGACCTTTAATATCCAGATAGAATAGGAACCTCGGTATGTGTTACAAAGTGCCGCCCCTCAATAAAGACTAGTATTTGTCACCTTCGGGGGGTGGTCTTTGACATACCAAGGCATAAAGAATAGATATTATTAGGTATAGAAAATAAAACAGCTTTTAAAACTGTTCGCCATGTCATTTCTGCATGAATGTTGACTGCTGCGCGGCAGTGGCAAACGGTGATTTTATTTACAGGTAAGCTATAAAAAAAATATCATTTATTTGTACCTACATAATATATAGGTATATTATAAATTGCTATTTTTTCTGTGGTTCTGTGTGATACAACAACTCTCATCTATGAAATCAACTCAAACTACGTAACTTCGTGATAAATTATATTGTGTAGCTATATTATCTATTAATTTAACACATAACTCATATAAAAGTTTATAATTCAGTCAGTATTAGGTATTCTCATAACGATTGAAATGTCAACTGGCCGATTTGTTCTAAAAATGGATAATGCCAAAATCGGCCGCGTCGAGCGCCACGTGTGTTGCGAGTCATAGGTCAAAAGTATCATCTCAAAGAAAAACAGTCCTTAAGAAATAATGTTTGAAATACTGTTTTCCAAATCGAGAATCTTTAAAGAATTTGTGTAATCCGCAAGTTAACTCTAGAATAAAAATCCCGCTACTGGGTTTAATATGTTCAAAATATAGTACACTTATTTGTATGAAGAAATCAGCTGGAGTAATCGGCTAGTTCCTTGGCCCATTGCTGGCGCTGGGCGCGCTTTTATATTTTTATTTATATTTGGAGAAACATTACATTACATTACATTACATTTACATTACATTTTTTTTGCACCACAACAGGCAAGGAGGCCTAATTACAGTGGTGAATTACATCACAGAGCACCCAGGCTTGAGAAAAATCACATTTTAATTTTTTGTGTTCTCACCGGGAATCGAACCCGGAACCTTCCGTGCGTGAGTCAAGCGTCTTGACCACTACACCACGAAGGCCGCCAACATACAAATGGTGGCAATGATTTATAAGAAATAGTCATTATTTGTTTGTTTTTCTGTCGATAAAATCACCGTAAAACATTATTATGGATGGTCAAATATAATGGTAAGCTGCGCACAATCGCTTCTATGCACGATTCGCCCCTGCTGCGCGGTCGGCGCCGAAATGCGGCCGGGTAGCGAAATGGGGGCGCCGTTGTACGTGACGACCGAGGGGCTCATCCGGTCGCCACCAGCTAAAAAGGCAGAAAGGCAATACTCACTCTGGTTTCAGCATCGTCGATGATTTGAATAGGAATCTTCAGAGCTTCTTCCCACTCGGCTTGTTCGGGGCGGGAATATTCCACATAAGGGAAATTTTTGTTCTGGAAAAGAAAAACACAGGTGAATTTAATTTTAATATATCGCACACTCAATGAAAGACCATTGCATTTTAGAGTCGAATTCCAAGGTAAGTGAACTTGATGCTCTAATTAGGTCCTGTAGCTCAATCACAGATAACTATCGATGTGCTTAAAAACATGCTAAGCATTTGAGCGATCACAATGAACAATAATGAACATTATATCCAAATGCTTGCAGACTGGCTGGATTTCCTCCCTAGGGAGTTGTTCATATTTAAATTTATTTCAACAGAGAGGGAAAAAAATATTTTGAGAAGGGAATGTGAAAGTCTAGGCATTTACAGGGCTTATGACATGTCATTGGCTGGTTTAAGTAACCACTTTACACACCGTGTAACATTCACCATTCTGCCTATGTTTGAACATCCACATTTCCTCAACTCTTCCATCTGTTGACTTTTGTGAAGTAAAAGAGCTGAAACATTCGGCTGAACCAAATCACCTACTAGGCAACGCCTGAAAACAATTTTCCAATTTTTATACTTCTTCTTTTACCAGGTAGTAATTCAACATGTTTGATTATGTCCAAATGCTTGCAGACTGGCTGGATTTCCTCCCTAGGGAGTTGTTCATATTTAAATTTATTTCAACAGAGAGGGAAAAAAATATTTTGAGAAGGGAATACGGAAGTCTAGGCATTTACAGGGCTTATGACATGTCATTGGCTGGTTTAAGTGGCCGCTTTACACACCGTGTAACCGTGTAATTCTGCCAATGTTTGAACATAGGGAACGTTAGGAAATGTGGATTGAAGAGCAGTTGAAATGCGATCGCTTAGACGAATGTGTGGGAAATCAATTTATGACAGGGTTACGAATGATGAAATCAGGCGAGAGTGTAAATCTGAGTCGAGTATAATTGATAAGATTAAGAAAGGGTCTCTAGAACAAATAGACGACGAAAGAATGATAAAACAAGTATATATGACGAAAATGAACGGCAACGTGAGACGAGGACGACCGAGGAAGACGTGGCATGATCAGATTGTGGCACCTCTGTCATAGACAATCCTCAAGGACCTACCGAGGAGCGAAACCACACAAGCGAACGCAGCTCGTTAAGTTACCAGCCTGCGGTTGATACCCAGCCGGAAGTAGAGGGCGACAAGAACAAAGGCTATAAAAGGCGCGAAGTTCAAGGCCCGTCCTTCTCTCCTTGTCCGAAATTCAACTGCAGTGCTTCCTCACATAAAATTAGTCTTCTATAAAACACGTGTTAGATATAAATTGGAATTAAGTTAGATTTTATTGAATGTGTAATAAAATATCCTTGTATTACACGCCAGTTTCTTATAAAATAAATAGTGTTATCCATGTAAGTAAGCCGTTCTTATTTCTTGTGTGATAATATATATGTGAATCCTTTTCCCCACCACCTTCTGAAAAGAACGTAGTAGGGTGTCGAGCGAGAGGCCATAAGGCACCGACGGGACCGATTGCAGGCTCCAGCAGGGACGCGAGGCCCCGAGCGGACGGATGCAGGTAAAAAGGAAGATAGCCTAATCCTACCTCACGCACACGCCTGTGAGTATGAAAGTTACACACAGCGTGTACAGAGAGACCCCGACAGGTAAGCAAAACGCCACACCACCCCACAAGATAAACCAAAATCTTAAGTCTGGTCATGTCAAAAGCAGACAGAACCGAAGGGCACGTATGACAAGATGTATGACTATAGGAATGTATGCCAGGATAGACGTGTGTGGCGGTCCATTCTCTCTGCATACCCCTACGGAGAAATGGCGCGATGGTAGTAGTAGTAGTAGTAATGAATGGAAAAAAAATTGGACATAAATATTTCGGAGTAAAAAGCGGGAACACGTAAAATCGAGGAACATAAAAACAAGTAAACCAAGGAGTTAATCGAGGAACGTACGAATGTTTTACTGTAGTTTATAATCTTTTTCGACTAATGAATTTATACGCGTACTTTATGTCTATAATTACCTTGGCTATGTTAGTGGTGGCGTAGGACCCCCTGTGCCGCCCCTGCAGGCGCCGATCCACGGCCTGCAGCTCCAGGAACAGCGGCTCGAGGCGCGTGCTGCCCCGGTAGATCCACTCCTCGCGGGAGACGGGGGCGCCGCTGTTCTCGGAGAAGCGGATGAGCGCCAGCGACGCGTCCACCGCCAGCACGTGCGTGAACCAGAACTTGCCTGCAAGGCGGGAGGTCTTGTAGCATCACACAATCGGATAATGATACACAGCAAACAAAGAAACAGTATTTATATTTAAGAGCCAAAATTTATTTACAAGTAATTCAAATAGATCAAGTCGAAGAAGGAATCGTGTGTTAGAAAAACCACATTGTAAAATGGGGATCGCAGAGACATGCATATTTTATAGGCCCAAAAATTTTTAATTCTTTTTTTGCTGATAATATTTCATTGATTCCAAACTTTCGTAATTTTCCTTCTTTTAAAAAACACGCACTATCCTGGATACAAACTAAAGATACGAACTCTTTTTTTCTATGATATATTTTGCTGCCCTTTAATAAAAAGGAATATTTTGTGGGTATTTTTGTTTACTCTTTTTACTATTAATATGTATTTTATTGCTGTGTAATTATCCTTTATTTTTTTTAAAAATGTTAAAAATATTAATGGTGCCTTAAAGTCTGTCGTAGCAAATAAGTGTCTATCGCAAGAGGCTAAATTAGCAGTTCATAATGGAGTTCTGGTACCAACCCTAATGTATGGAAGCGAAGCATGGAGTTGGAAAAAAGGGACGAAAGTAGACTGAATGCTGTTGAAATGCGATCCCTCAGGCGAATGTGCGGAAAAACAATGTATGATAGGTGCCCTAATGTCGAAATTAAAGCAGAATGCAAGGCTGAGTTAAGCATTATCGACAAAATTAAAAAAGGTCTTTTGCGATGGTTCGGTCATGTGGAGCGAATGAATGATGAAAGAACGGCTAAAAAGATTTATGATGCGAATGTGTCTGGTTGTAGAAGTCGAGGAAGGCCGAGAAAGACATGGCATGATCAAGTACAACAAATTCTTGAAAGTGGTCATGTGAAAAGTCGGAATAATCGACGTGCGTGCATGAGAAGATGTATGAATGTGAAGGAAGCAAAGGAAGTGTGCCAGGACAGAGTGGGGTGGCGTTCTATCCTCTCTGCCTACCCCTCTGGGGAAATGGCGTGATGGTTAGTTAGTTAGTTAGTTAGTTAAAAATATTAATGGATGTGAAAAAGTGCATCCAATCACTTCCAGTTTATAAAGTGTATGGCTATGATGTACCTGGGGCGAATCGTCTAAATAAGCAATTATGCACAGCTTAAGTTTTATAGTTACCATGTTAATGGGAAAATAAATAAAATCATTGTTATTTATTATAAATCGCCACCACCGTTTATATCTTCCTACAAAAATATATCTATGAAGTGCGCCAGCGCCCAGCCCGTTCTCAGTGAACAATGAAACTAGCCGATTACCTCAGCTTATTTCTCCATACAAAAAGTACACAATATTTTATGTCTTTAACCTAGCGGCGTTTTATTAGTACTAAAACAAGCTTGCAGATTACAAATATTATTTGAAGATTCTCTATTCGGAAACTAGTATTTTGAACATTATTTCCGAAGGATTATTTTTCTTAACAAAATATGACCACATTTCTGATTATCGTAGGCAACTGAAATGGCTCAAAATTAGACAGCGGAGAGACTATCACTCCCTCTCACTTCTGTTCAATGTACTTCATAGTCTTAACGCTCCTATATACCTCCGTCAACGCTTATCAGTTCATGGTTTACCTCTTCGTTCTAATTCTCAAGGCACTCTCTTAATACCCATCCACAATTCCTCTTTCTTCTCTAACTCATATAGTGTCCATGCGGCTCCACTGTGGAATCATCTCCCATCCACCATCAAAGATGTTACTACATTATCTCTGTTTAAATCACGTCTGAAGAAACATCTCCTTTCTCTTCCTTAATCTCTCCTCCTTTCTTCTTTCCTCTTTTTTCATTTTTCCCATTGAGCAATAGTTTTGATTTAAGGCAATTTATAAACAAATACGTTTATTTCTATTTTTATATATCTTTAGCTTTTTAATATTTTTTTTCTATTGAATATGTTCTGTAACTCAAAACTTTTATTTTATTGGTTGGTTGGAAGAAATTGCCATTTGGCAATAAGCCCGCCAATGTACAAATAATATTATGTACAAAAAGTTAAATAAATAAATAAAAAATATTTTCATAATTTAATCAGTGCATGTTTGTCCTAATCAGTGCATGTGCTTATTAAAATGCATGTCGTGTTGGTTTTATATTTTTGTTCAACAACATTGGTGAAGGTGTATTGTGGGTTTTGCATGTTGGTTTGATTGGTGTCCTGACGAAGAGACGGGTACGTCGAAACCGGTAGACATAAAAACGTCGGTAAGTGGTTATATACAAATATTTAATAACATTTAACAAATTACTATGTTTCTTCATGATAGTAATATGTAACCAGAATACTCGGTAATATTTGACAGCATTCAGCCTACTTTCATCTTGTTTTACCGACTCCACAGGGTCAGCACCGGGACTCCATAACGGCTAATTTCGCCTCCTGCGACAAACATTGATTTGCCGGTGTTGATTTCGGTGCACTCAACTTCTGGATTTCTTTACTGATCTTCTCATCACATCTTACCGTTGTACTCGGCGCGAATGGAGTGGCCCGCCTCCACCCTGACCATCGGCTGGTTGGGGTAGCCCTGCAGGTACTTGCGCACGAAGTCGCGCGAGTCCGGGTGCACGTCCTCCCACACGCGCATCGAGCGCTCGCACACCAGCAGCACGTCCGCGTGCGTCACGTAGCGCGCGTAGCCGTCGTCGGAGAACACCAGGTACCTGGGAATCGTCGCGGCGATCAAAAAGGGGAAAAAAATGTGGCAACACACATTATTTATTTATTTATATTTTACTCTTACAAACTATGATTAATAATAAAAATAATGTGACCTCACTGGGGTTACCCGTGCCGAGGACACTTAACAATATACTTTTTTGAAATGTTTTTCATTTGAGAATAAACAAAGAAGACTAACTTAAAATAAACAGAGATAATAACATTAGTGTTAGTGAAATACAGTGATTTTTTATCAAAAAAAATTACTCAAAAAGTTACATAGTCGCCTCAGAACTGGTGTGAGTTTGTGATGTTATAAAATAAAGTCATTTTTTATGGTGAAATCGAATGAAATAAAAATATAAATAAATAAATTAACAAAATATTCGGACAGTTTTAAAAACTAGGTGTATATGTACATCTTTATTATTTATATTACAAAACGCAGAATGAAAATAACAAAAACCTAACAAAAGCAAATTTTTTTTTCTTTTATTTAGGAAACATACAGTATAGTTACAAAGTTTTATATTTTACACAGTTAGACTCAGCTCTAATGAACCAGCGAAGTAATTTCCCGAAAAGGTTTCCCGTGCCGAGGACACTTAACAATATACTTTTTTGAAATTACATTAAAGTATAAACAAAGAAGACTAACTTAAAAAACAGAGATAATTAAAAAATATTCAGACAGTTTTAAAAACAAGGTATTTATGTACATCTATATTATTTATATTACAAAACACACAATGAAAATAACAAAAACCTAACATAAGCTATACACTTGTGGAGCAGTTGGTTCAATATTGGTATGGGCGAATGAGACAATCCGCTCCGGAATATCTAAGGGAACTATGCATTCCAGATGAACTAGCTGACAGGCGTCTAACGCTTAGATCAGCTACGTCTACGGCGAGAGGAAAAGCTATTATACCTATATGCAAACAGCCCACTAAACTTAGTGAACGCGCATTTGCGGTCGCAGGCCCTACGGCATGGAATGCTCTCCCAGCAGAGGTGCGAGGCTGTGAAAGTGAAGTGATGTTTCGGAAAAAACTTAAAACTCACTTGTTCTCTAAATCATTTGAATAAATCCGTAGCATGTGACAACAAAATAAATTATTTTAATTAAATTACAAATTTAAAAGAATCACTATGTAAAGCGCCCTTGAGGTATTTTGTGACGAAAATGGCGCTGTATAAGTTATCCATAATAATAATAATAATAATCCATTTTACTTCTACCTAGCTCAACTATCCATTTTTTTTATGGCCTTTTTAAACATAATATTATATAAACATAAAATTATTGTAATTGGCTAAGGTCGTATATATATAATAAATAAATAATATATACATATTGTTCCGGACGCGTAAAATCGAATAAATTAAAATAATACAATAATTAGAAAGGATCCCCGGTAAATGTATAGAACTGATGGCTGGGCTCTCAATAAAGATAAAATGGTCACTTTCGAGCCTGGCCTCAGTATTACCGGGGAAAAATAGCTAGGTTAAAATGAATAAAATGTATAAAAATATATTATGTAAATGTCATGTTGCGCGCGTCGCGGCTGCCGACGAAATGGCCCGTACGGGCATTGAACGCCCGTATTTACGCCACCTGCGGCCGGCGGCATGTAGCGAGTGGCGGGGAAAGATTACCCCCACCACTCCGAGGCAGCCGGCGCGGGTGGGATGGCCGACTCACGGAGCCCGACGCGCACCGCTTTATAAGGCGGTCAATTAGAAATATTAAATCAGTTGAGTTCCTAACTCTGAACAGTTCACACGTGTTTTATTCCGTTCTCCGTCCTGTTCGCCTTCCTGCACTTCGCTCTTCGCTCCGCTCTGCCTGCTGACTGCCTTCGCCTCTCTGCACCACTTGGACCGGGTGGAAAGTCCTTTTCAGGGCTATTGAGGTTGACTTGCGGTCGGCGCAGCTGTGCTCCTACCTTCCGACTTTGTCTTTGGCTCTGTCTGGGAGGGCGGCTTCCCACTTACGCCGGGAAGCTTGACTGCGGCAGACGCGGGTGACGAACCGGCGAAACTTTCATCGTGGTAACGCGTACGTTACACATATAATTTACCTGTAACGATTGGTCCTCAGTGGAACTTCTGCGATGACTCCAGAATAGTACGCAGACTTGTTGTTGGCCTGCCTCTGGTTCTTAAAGAGGGCTATTACTCTCGTGCCTGTAATTATAAATTATGATCTAGTAATTACTTTCAAAGCAAATTTCACGTTTAAGTCCCATATTACGAGTGTTCTAGATAAATCTAGTAAGATGCTTGGATTCGTCCTTGGAAACTTTAGATATTTCAATAATACTACCGCGATTCGGACATTGTATGATATATTTATTTTATAAATAAAAGACGAGTGATATGATGATCCACAAATTCCAGTGAACGGTTTCATCGCTTTCGCGACATCTTCAATACATCCTCTACAAATGTAACAGGTTTAGTTAATATAAAAAAACAGAATTCTGCCTAGCTGATATGAATAAATGGTTGACAATAAAAATACCTGGAAAAGTCGGTGTCAGATTCTAAAGTTTTCTTCGAGATCATGAGACACAAATTAACGAATGCAATGAAGCAGATGATCATTCGCTGAATTCAGATGTCGACAAACAATCTTCTGGGAAATCATCAACTGAGCCGATCACGAGTTCAAGAATATCAACCGAAGACGTCGCATATCAAATTCCATCTGCGGATTTTATTTCGTAAAATCAACATTATTCCATATTCAGGCGAGAAGAAAACAATCGAGAATCTATTTCAGTTGTCATTATTATTGTTATGAATATTTACTTCTCAGATAAATTTATTGTCAACCATTTATTCATATCAGCTAGGCAGAATTCATTAAGGAGTTCAATGTACTTATACAAAACAGAGGTAAGGATAGAGAATTCAAAATTTTATGAAAGTAAATTAAATAAAGTTATTTTTATCTTAAGGATCATTTTCAAAAAAATTTCGCACTGTACTGTCATTGCATGATACACTATAGTCCTTAAAATATAGCTAGATTAAAATGACAGCTGTCATGTACCGACCAAATAGATTTCATCAGTTTTTACATGCAAACATGAAACTCTGTTTCCGAAAATTGATATAAAAACGCAATAACCATGTACACTTGATATACACGCATCAGCTTAATGGCTGCTAGTGTATTATTCATAATAATAATAATTGTTGTTAATATAACCGCACTATCAGTGTTCATGTGCTCAGATAATTTTGTCTTCTCACCGCAATCGCGAACCAGTTATCACTGTGTCGTGAAATAATTATAATAAAGAAACCATCTCGAGTGCCCCTCCTTCATGACCCCACGATCTGACCCGATCCTGACTGCCGTGAGACGTTACAGAAGTTACAAAAAATAAGGTACCAGAACCCAGGGCAAGGTAGGAATTGCATTCATTATATTAGGGTTCAGTAGCGAAGCATAAAGATACACATCCCGCGAACCAGACAATCACGAGCGTTCATCTGCCAACGGGCAAGTGGCGCGATCAGACACTTACCGATGGCGTATCTAACAGTCGTCGGCTCCGGATACGCCAGCTGTCTGCCGGTGACTTGCTTGACCGCGCGCCTCTCTTCGGCTGCAGCTGCCACCGTGAAGCGAACTCTCACCAGCGAGAATAGAGACTGGGTGCCGTTGGCCAGCTGAAGGAGATGAATATAATCGCAGTCAAACTTGGTTATTATTTGGATGGGATCGACCGCATTACTTACATAGATTACAGAATACCGGGAATTATTATGCATCATATTTAATATATTTAGTTTATCTCTGCCCAACTTAAAAAATAAAGTGACCAACATATTTATATCGAAAAGAGCAAATCATCTTCAGGAGATTGGGTTGGAATAGTTATAATTTGATTGATTAATGTATTTTGTCATTGTATAATTTCTTAAAAATATATTTATTTCAAGTAATTTATAATGTGTATAGTGTGAGTTTATTAATATTTCATACTCGATTTTTTTATTTTTTTTATTTTTAAGCACTCTTTACACCACATATATGTAAATGGCAGAAATGCCGTATATAAATAAATAAAAATAAATAAATAAATACCAGAGACAGGTTTTTTTTAAATCCAATAGCCCAACCCTTATAACAATATAACCCTATAATATATAATATTGATTATACGTCTTTAATTTCCTATATAAACTTTTTTATTTTTTATATTTATTTAATTTTTTGTACATAATATTAATTGTACATTGGCGGGCTTATTGCTAAATGGAAATTTCTTTTTTTTTTTTAAGTTGAAAAGTTTTATTTTTACAATTCAAGCTACAAAACATATTCAATAGAAAATATTTAAAAAAGCTAAACATATATAAACATAGAAATAAACGTATTTCAACAATGTTTGAGTATGTCCAAATGCTTGCAGACTGGCTGGATTTCCTCCCTAGGGAGTTGTTCATATTTTAATTTATTTCAACAGAGAGGGAAAAAAATATTTTGAGAAGGGAATATGGAAGTCTAGGCATTTACAGGGCTTATAACCTGTCATTGGCTGGTTTAAGTGGCCACTTTACACACTGTGTAAAATTCACCATTCTGCCTATGTTTGAACATCCACATTTCCTCAACTCTTCCATCTGTTGACTTTTGTGAAGTAAAAGAGCTGAAACCTTTATCACGTGGGTGATACATAAGCCCTGTTAATGCCTAGACTCCTATATTCCCTTCTCAAAAATGTTTTCCCTCTCTGTTGCAACAAATTTAAATATAAATATATTTGTTTATAAATTATCTTAAATCAAAACTATTACTCAGAGGAAAAAAGGAAAAAACAGGAGAGATTAAGGAAGAGAAAGGAGATGTTTCTTCAAACGTGATTTAAACAGAGATAATGTAGTAACATCTTTGATGGTGGATGGGAGATGATTCCACAGTGGAGCCGCATGGACACTATATGAGTTAGAGAAGAAAGCGGAATTGTGGATGGGTATTAAGAGAGTGCCTTGAGAATTGCAACGAAGAGGTAAACCATGAACTGATAAGCGTTGACGCAGGTATATAGGAGCGTCAGGACTATAAAGTACATTAAACAGAAATGAGAGGGAGTGATAGTCTCTCTGCTGTCTAAGTTTGAGCCATTTCCGTTGCCTACAATAATCAGAAATGTGGTCATATTTCCTAAGACCAAAAATGTACCTTATGCATGTATTTTGATGTCGTTCAAGTTTATCGAGTTTCTCGCATATGAACTGAATCAATAAATATATTTGAAATATAACCAGACGCGTTCCACATAACATTATTTGTTTTCAAACATACAAAAGATTAGATTATAACTTACAAGGGTCCCTTTTGGTAGTATTTGGATAATCTTGGCTGTGCACCACGCCCCGAAGATGGACTGCTTCACCGCGTACACGGAGTCTCCCACCTTCAGCGGTTGGTCGGGGAGGGTGCCCGGCGGGGGCAGGTCCTGCGATACAAAAGCAAATTAATAACAACATCTCGAATAAGATAAATTACCAAAATACTTCACCAAGAACTCACAGATTTGTTCTGCAATGCTGCCGCGTCCTGCCACGACGTGTCCACGTCGTCGGTGAGGATGGTCGTGGCCATCTCCGGGACGACCTCCTTCTGCAAGATTAATTTACAATGCAACCGCACATCAAACATAACCCCCGTGTCAGTTTAGACCTTTGTATGGGATGGGCGAATTACCAATATAATCGTCGTATCTTTGATGCGCCTGAACTACTGAGCTCAATAAAAGTAAATATTCCAACCAGAAACCTCAGACAAAACTAACTCTTTCATACCGATAACCATAGAACTAACTAAGGTTTTCATTCCCCTATGCCCAGAATTCTTAGGTCTGCCAACAAACATACCAGGCTTGATTTCTTTGATAACAAGTTATCTTCTTTCAGAGGATCACTGAATCAAATTCAATTATAAATACCTCTCTCCCACTTTCACTCCCACAAAGTCTACTATTTACATTACATTACTTTTTTTTTTGCAACACAACAGGCCAGGAGGCCTAATTACAGTGGTGAATTACATTACAGAGCACCCAGGCTTGAGAAAAATCACATTTTAATTTTTTGTGTTCTCACCGGGAATCGAACCCGGAACCTTCCGTGCGTGAGTCAAGCGTCTTGACCACTACACCACGGAGGCCGCCGATATACCATTGAGTCTTTCTACTTTTTACATAATAAATTTATATTTTATTTTATTTTATTTGGGAAATCAACAGTTCTACATACATATTTATAGTAAGCAAACAGATATAGTGTATGAACTCAGAACTAATAACAGATTTCCACATAGTATACAAAGTTAGTAAAGAAAATATATTACATATCAAATAAATACAAATAAGTTTATACATATAAAAATGTTATTTTTCAATAATCAGAGAATTTTTAAATATTTATTTTAAGAACATTAAGTTACTGTAAATTGGGCGGGATTAGGACAAGAATGCTTGAAGAGAGGATAAGGAGGGGAAGGGAGATGTACATATTTATTATTATAATGTCTACTAAGTTACTTCCTAAATTGGAGACATAGAAAACATACTTCCCAAATTCCTCTACCTGTTTTAGTGTAACCCCACCCCATTCACAGTGATTTCACATTTAGTCATACTTTCATTCCTTTCAAAAACCACCAGATTGGATTTATGGACATTCATCAGCAAATCGCTTCCCTCGCATACACCGTAGACCTTTGTTACCAAGAACTGTAGTTCCTCTTTGTTGTTAGCAAGAAGCACAGCATCATCAGCATACAGAAGACAGTTAAATAACCCATTTTTTTTAAAGCCTTGGAATTCTTTTTGGAAGCCAGAGATCTGTATATCTGACAGGACATATAACAGGGCCACAGTAGCGAGAAGCTGGATTTGGTATTGGATTAAATAGGATGAAACTAACCACTGATGAATTCTCCTCTGTTAACTTTTTGGCTTCAGCGGCATCCATTGATTTCTTCACACGGGCAGATCTGCGTTCTACCATCAATTGGTTCTGTAACATTAATCTGTTTTGAGCATGTCCAAATGTTTGTAGACAGACTGGGTTTCCTCCCTGGGGAGTTATTCAGATCTGAATTTGTTGCAACAGAGGGGGAAGAGTTGTGGAAATGTGTGTACAGTGGCCACTTAAACCAGCCAATGACAGGTCAAAAGCCCCGTAAATGCCTAGACTTCCATATTGCCTTCTCAAAAATGTTTTCCCTCTCTGTTGCAGCAAATTTAGATAAAATAAATAAGCTCGTTTTACACAGTTTCGAAATAACACAGTCCAAAAATATAATTTAAAATTAATTTAACAATCTTTCTCTTCAATCCGTGCCTCATGTCTGAGGATGGTGATCACGCCTGACTCCGGGCACGGCTCGTCTGTGGACAGTTTCCTTCCATCTTGTGCCCTTCTGTAGGCTCTCGTCAGTTATAATTCAGTGACCAGGCCGCTCCATCCTGTCGGTTGACGTCCACGCGACCTCCTCCCTCCGACACTTCCCAGGAGTGGTATTCCAAACGCTCTCGCGGTTGTAGAAAACACTTTTATCTCGCATATTTTGTATGTAAATTATTTCTAGTGCCTGTACTGTGTCTTATGTATGAATTAAACTAATATGTTTAAAATAAAACCAGACATTTTATACATATAATTTATACGGATAATTTAAAAATAAAACTACTAAAGAAAATTATAATAAATGCTTACAAACTAACCACTTTCTAAATTTAAAATGCAGATAAATAAACTTTTGTATTTTTTCACAATGTTGATGCTATGGGTAAGAACAGAGAAAAGATTTTATTGATAATAATCTCCTTGCGGCACTGGGTAGGCTCCCGAAGCCTTCGTAAAGCACATTCCTCAAGTTGTCCAGATCCCTCTGCTCCGAGTGGTATCGAGGTAGTATGAGATAGCAGGGCGTACATACCGTGATCTGATTGTCTCCGTTTTTGGTGATGATAACCTCCTTGCGACACTCGGTAGGCTCCCGGAAGGCTTCGTAAAGCATCTTTCTCAAGTTGTCCAGGTCCCTCTGCTCAGAGTCGATCATGTTTCCCAGTTCTTGGGCTTCGACTGTCGGAAAACAAAAAAACAGTTTTATGAACAACATTCTGAATTCCTTTCAATACTGACAATGTAAGGTATTGGTTTGCAGCAAACATTTGCATCTCCTGGCCAGTGAAGAAACGAGATTAGACGGCTTCGAAATGAAAATCCTCTACAGAACCCTCGGACCTATTAAGGAAGGTCGGACATGGAGGAAAAAATTCGATTCGGAGCGCTACGATCAATACTAAAGCCACGATTATAAATGCAATCTTCATCGGTACATATAGAGACGATATACATAACTTTATTACTATCTCTGCCTTCCTCGATTTGGAAAATTTTTATCTACTGACATGTCGATATGTGTTTTCATTACGACATCTAAGACGTCATATGATTAAATTAAACAAATAGGTGGCGCTACAACTTTACTCCACGTTCAATGCTAAATTGCAATTAAAGTATTTCTCTTTTGTTAAATTTTTTATTTGACCATAAATGTTTGTAAAATCTCATATCTGGGGCATATAATGCGTGGAAAAAAGTACCACTCGCTTCATTTAATTTTGAAAGGCAAGATCGAGGGTCACAGAGGGGCTGGAAGAAGACAGATGTCCCGGCTGCGAGATATACGAGACTGGACTGGCTTCAGGACTGTGGAGCAGATTTTCCGGGCAGCACAGGACAGGGAGACTTTTGCCAGAGTGATTGCCAACGTCGGGGATACCTGACAAGGCACTAAGATACCTAACTAGTTCACTAATACGGTCTTTCCATTGCATGGACGAAAGTCAAACCGCCTTTTTTCTTAATAATAGTAATAACAAAAATGGTGTCTCACAATCGAGTTGGTCCATCTCCATTTTGAGTTTGTTCTCGCACATTGTGAGCTGATTATTTACGTTGTACTTCTTCCAAGTCTCACTGAACACCTGCAAACATCAAATCAAATTTTGATTTCTTACACAGACTTTTATGAGGAATACATTGATGAGGAAGTTCAGCCCTATGGGAAATTGGATACAATAAATGTTTTCTTGCGCGCGGTAAAAATAAGAGCATTAAATTGTACGGCAAAGTTTCTTGAAAATGTACAAAAAAAATATATATATGCAGTGAAATCTCTATCTATCGTCTTTAAAGGGACTTATTGAAATAAAGTATGAATGCGGGAATAAGAGGTCAATACACAAGGAGATAAGATGGGGTGAAGATACCGCCCTGGGAATCTGCATTACCATTGGCAGGTTCAAATTCTAAAAAAGATACAGGTTTTAGGTGTAAATAAATGTAACAATGTTTGAGTATGTCCAAATGCTTGCAGACTGGCTGGATTTCCTCCCTAGGGAGTTGTTCGTATTTAAATTTATTTCAACAGAGAAGGAAAACATTTTGGAGAAAGGAATATGGAAGACTAGACATTTACAGGGCTTATGACCTGTCATTGGCTGGTTTAAGTGGCCACTTTACACACTGTGTAACATTCACCATTCTGCCCATGTTTGAACATCCACATTTCCTCAACTCTTCCATCTTCCATCTGTTGGGCCGGATGAATCTCACCAACATCATGAAGGTTTCAGCTCCTTTACTTCACAAAAGTCAACAGATGGAAGAGTTGAGGAAATGTGGATGTTCAAACATGGGCAGAATGGTGAGTGTTTCACAGTGTGTAAAGTGGCCACTTAAACCAGCCAATGACAGGTCGTAAGCCCTGTAAATGCCTAGACTTCCATATTCCCTTCTCAAAAATGTTTTCCCTCTCTGTTGAAATAAATTTAAATGTAAATAAATGTATTTAAATAAAATTAGTAAGCAGAACAAAAAAGAAGGGGAATGTTGACAAAGGGAGTGTGGCAGTCTAGGCATTTACAGGGCTTATGACCTGTCGTTAGCTGGTTTAAGTGGCCAGTTTACACACTGTGTAACATTCACCATTTTGCCTATGTTTGAACATCCATATTGTCTCACACTCTGTTGTAATTTATTAATCTAAATGACTCCCGAGGGGGTGAAACTCAAAAAAACTCAAATATTGTAATGAAACCAACTGGTCCAAGAAGAAGTTTAAAAATTTAAAAATTGTTTTCAGGCATTGCCTAGTATGTGAAATAATTCAGTCAGATGAATCTCTTCGCAACAATAAAGGTTTCAGCTCTTTAACTTCACTAAAATCAACAAATGGAAGAATTGAAAAAATATGGATGTTCAAACATGGGCAGAATGGTGAATGTTACACAGTGTGTAAAGTGGCCACTGAAACCAGCCAATGACAGGTCATAAGCCCTGTAAATGCCTAGACTTCCATATTCCCTTCTCAAAAATGTTTTCCCTCTCTGTTGAAATAAATTTAAATGTAAATAAATGTATTTAAATAAAATTAGTAAGCAGAACAAAAAACAAAAAAAATATTTACGCTTATTGCATTGGAAATAATCATTCATAACAAGAATACAAAGACAACAAAATAAAATTCTTAAACTAACATACAACCTACCCTACCTGACCTCTACGACTGAACTGTACAAAAAAACACACCAGTTTGACATAAACTACTTGACTAAAATTGAGACCTTAAAAATTGTGCACAAAATAACACTGGGAAACATACAAGACGACGACATAATATTAGTCAAAAATGCTGACATACATAAATATAACACCAGACAACAAAAACACTATCATATTGAAAAAGCAAAGACAAACACAGGACAGTCAAAAATACTACATAATGGACTTAAATACTACAACGACCTACCTTACTACTTGAAAACTTTTAATGGAGACAAATTTAAAATCAATCTGAAAAAGCACATGATGACTGAACTAACTAGACTAGACGAGACATAAAATGACTAAACTATATTAAATTTCTAATGTAACCCTAACGGGTTTTTTAAAATTGTAAATAAATAAAAAAAAAAATCGACGTTTGTTTTTTACTGTTTTATACCTGTAAGTCAACATTATATTTTCGGCTTTTCAAATAATTTTTTTTTCGGCATCAGTTATTGAATGTGAGTAATGTTTTTAATCTTTCGAAGATAGTGCATGCTTCTGAAAATGAAGGTACAGGCGGCGGCTCCTCTTCATCAATATCGGCCTCTTCAGCTGTCTCCTTCAACCTCGCGTCACACGAGCTTTCGATAGTTTCTATCCCACAAGTTGGATATTGTCGTCAAATGTAAATAAAATTGTTGAAATTCGTCTGTGTATCGTAGCCAATCATCTTCAGAAACCTTAACTTGTTCTAATTGTCATTATATCTCTCTTTCTCTTTCAAACGTTCTGCGCATTAGAACATACGCAAAATATTAAAATATGTGAAATATGCGCATAATGGTAAGCTGCGCATAATCGCTTCTATACACGGTTCGCCCCTGGTAAATAGGGGCTAGATTTCTTACTGCCCATGCGTGATTCCAATTCGCTGTATCGATAAATAAAATCTGGCATTCATTAATCCGGTGAATTTGAGTTTTACTGGTCTCAATGAGTAGTCTCAACAACTTTAAAAATGGGCTAGATTTGTTTGTAAAAAATGCCAACAACTAACTTCCATTAAGTAGATTTAAGCATGTCGGCTTTATGCTGCTCGCTTGAAATCAATACGAAATTATTTTAAAGTTACCTTTTCCAAGTTTTCCTTCAAGAAGACTACCTCGGCCTCCTGCAGGGGCGGACCTCTGGCCTTGCCGGCCTTGAACCTGCCGGCGCCGGTGACCTTCACCTTGCCTACGGCGTCCTCGTCGTCAGAATCGGAGTCGGATATCTCCACCATGTCGCCGTTGTTCGGCATCTCTATGTCAAACACGCTCTTCTCCGACTTGAGATACGTCGTCAGCCGCTGAAAAATACTTTCGTCATTATCGTCACACTACCGTTATCCACATCTGATGGTGCATAGGGCAGTCGGCAAAACTTGCAAACCAATAGATGCCACCTATGATAAATATTAGGTGTTAACATGGGTTGTGTCTGTTTTTTCCCAAATTTAAAAATTAGCACCAAAAGTAAAACAAAATGGTAAAGGTTATATGTCATTCGAAAAAAAAACTGCTCTACAAGATGTTGTGTTTCCTTTTACATTATACATATTATTTTATTTGATTACAAGCCTTCAAAATGAAATGTCAAGTAGAGGAAAACGAGCATTTTTGACACCATCTTCCGTTCGCGTTAAATCGAAGGAATAAAGCCGCGAAAGCTGCTCACAATAATTGCGCAGTGAACAGTGAAGATGCCAATAAATAGAGAAAAATCAAGTTTTTTTTTTACATTTTTAAAAAATTAAGGGCCTATAAAATACTGTAGAGTAAAAAAACAATTTTTTTGCTACTTATTAGTAGGATAAAAAATATTTTTAAATTTTTAAAAGTTTTTTTAATTTAAAAGCTTATACTGAAAGAAATCACACAAAAATGAACCTTTTGCATTATTTGTGAGAATCAGCAAAACCAGATGGGCCTCCAATTATCGCATTTTAGAAGAATAATTATTTATTTATTTATTATACGGCACAAGTGTCTTTTACAATATAAAATATACAAAATAATGAGTTAGTTAGATATACAAAAATTAAAAACTAAAAAACAATATTAAAACATGCGTATAAAAAGAAAAATAACAAGAAATATATACACAGGGTGTTCTTTAAACCCTGTCACATCCGAAACCACGATGGTCAGTATGAGCAAGAAGACATATTGGCACATTAAAATAATTTTTTAGAACGAATAAAATTTTAAAATATAAGATATTAAAAAAAACAAATGGTCGCTAACTTCTGCAGGAGCGAAACGAGGAGGGGGGGAGTCTGACACACCGTTGACCACGCGGCCACGCCCCCCTCGCTTCTCCCCTGCAGAAGTAAGCAACCGTTTGTTCTTCTTAATATTTTATTTTTACAAATTTTTTTCGTTCTAAATATTTTTTTTAATATGCCAATATGTCTTCTTGCCCGTACTGATCATCGTGGTTTCGGATGTGACCGGGTTTGAGGAACACCTGTATATACATGTATGTATGTCAGCATCAGTGGCGGTATTTCCATAGAAGCCCATAAGCCGGGCTTGCCTATTAATTTTATTTCAAAATTACCAAATCTGGACCAAACGCTTAAAAATAATTCATTTCGTTGTTTAAATTTCGCGCCTAATGAGAATTAGAGATCTGTTCGACGTTGGTACTGTTCGCATCCCGAGATCCGAACCGTACGAAATCCGTGTGCGCGAACGACACTATGTCTTCTTCTCTCTCTCTCGCACGTGGGGTTCTTGTGGGGCTTATTTCACGGTGCAATTCGCATGTAAACAAACAGTAAACTCATAAAATGTTTGTCTGTATATGTTGAGTTTTATATGGGAATCTGAAGCCAGCTCCTTAAGGTAAAGTTGGCAGAGAGCGTATCTTGTATTTCGTATCAAACAAACTTTACGATTGTTTATTATGCTCTTTTTTGCGGAATTTGATAATTTTAAACGGTTATTTTTATCTTCATTGATTAAAGACCCGTACTGGTTAAGATTTATGATAATTTACTTCATTTTGTACAAACGTCATATATAAAAAGAATTCGGAGATGGCCGACGTTTCTTTATTATTTGCCTATCTACTATCCTTTTCCTTTTCCAATATTCTATATCAATTATAATTTATCTTTATTATATTTATGTATCTATGGGTTCCGATGACTATTATTCAACTCTACGCAAGCTATATTTTATTAATGTTACTTATTGGTAATGGTTGATATCTGAGGAATTACTTTATATAAAATAATATTGTGTTTTCTTTATTTTGTTTATTTAAACGAACACAGAAAGAATATCCTATCCCACATGTGGATTTAAAAATATATATATGGGCTTGCCTTACTCGTAAACCCTAGGCACGCTACTGGTCAGCATACAAAAGATATAAAATGAATGGGCACCAGATCATTAGCATTTGCAAATAATTCGTTAATCGTTACTATAGAACATCATAAAATATTTATAAAGAGATGATTTGAATTCACAGAGACTCGAGTTTAAAATGTCGATATGAGAGGTACATTCGTTTCCTAGTCTGTGTATGCGAGGTATTGGTGAGTGACAAAGATACTTGGCTTGAGAAGGGTGACAATAATATAGACTATTTTGTCTAGTTCTACGTATTGGTATATTAATGTATATTAAATCCAGGAGTTTGCAACAATCGAATTTAGAGTTAATGATTTTATATAAAAACATTAGGTCAGTTATTTTCCTGCGATCCTCCAGAGTAGGTAAAAGTTTAACAAAGACGTGTAGTTGATTTGTTCTATAGGAATATGCAGTTTGAAATTAATGAATCTTAAACATTTTCGTTGGACTCTTTTTCATTATATTGATAATACCTCCATCAGAGAGATTCCATTTTGTATGCAGTCGTCGCAGGCGATAGGCGCGGATTTGAGGTCCTTAGAACGGTAGAGAGACGGCAGGAACATGGGGCTCGGGCGAAGGCTGGAGCCAAACTGGCTGCACGCGGGGTTGACACACTTGCTCTTGTCTTGAAGGGACTTGGTCTTGACGGGGGTGCCTTCCGGAACTGTAGAGAACGCATTTTTTTTTGGGTTACAATTTGTTGGAAAGAAAATAAGTACTGTAAAACCTCGTTTTTACACCTAAATGTTTGGGTCCTATTTTTCCCACACATTCTCATTCAAATATTTAATACATTAAAAAAACCCCGGTTTTACGTTGAAAATTTGTAAAAACTCATTCGATCTGTCAAAAGACAACGGCCGCGCGCCGCCGCGTGAATTGAGAATAAAATTGAGGTAAATAAAAAAATGTGAAAATTATCGTCTCAAACTACATTCAAAGTAGGTGCAGTGTAATGGACCTTTTTGTTTACGTGTCTAATTTTGACGTTTTACTAAATTGTGACATGCAGTTGACGCATGAAGAATAAAGTACGAGTATTTACATCAATAAATTACGATGCAGAAAGTTTTAAAATTTGGCAATAGAAATATTATTTGAAGTTATAAATATAACTTGGTAAGAAGATTGTTTAAATGGTTAGGTATCATAAAAGTGTGAAACAATTTATCCGCGATGTAAATGACAGTTGAAATTCTATGGTGCCATACTAAAAAAAATGATACCATATAAATAAAATTTCCCAATATTTTGGGAAAAAATCCTTGTGTGCATTTTATGCAAATTCTAATTTTTATTTTTGTGTTGCTAAGGTTAAGTACCTACATAAAATTATTTAAACATGTTTTTTAAATAAAAAAAAATCACATTGTGGTATTGATTGAAAAAATACAAAATACAAAATATTTTTAATGAAATCATAGGTAAATATGAATAATCCCCAAATTTGACCGTTTTTACAACTTTTCTGCAGTTTTTTATTTCCTCACTTAAGCGTTTTCCTCGGTTTAACACTTTTTTGCTGCTACCTTGAAAAACGCAAAACAGGAGTTTTACTGTAGTATTTTTCAGGAACAAACGACGTCGCATATTCATCCAAATGTTTGTATTGGGACAAGACAATATTGTCCTATCTATTGTATTGTTCTTGCGTGAATGAAACACGAAAGAAAGTATTTATTGTGTATGCAGACAATTGGTAAAATTCCATATTTAATTTGGTAATGTATCCAAAATAAAACAAGTTTATTGGACAAACAAACTCTTTTTTTGAAAATGTCCTAACAAGACGAAACGCGTCACAATATACCCTTTGTATATTTTATAAAAAATAAATTAGAATTATAATCCAATAAACTTGTTCTATTTTGGATACATTACCAAATTAAAATGAAAGAAGGTCTTTACCTTTACGTACGCTAACAGAAGGAGAATCTTCTTCATCAGAATCCAAACTGACTACTTCTGAGACTGCCGGTGCCTGAAATCATGTCAGTTTATTTATTCCTGGTCTAATCTCAATAACATAGTGTTATGGGTCACATGAGCAACTCTTTTAACTTGAAAATCTTTTAACTTGAAAAAAAATATCAGGTTGGGGAAAAAGTCATTTCGCACCCTTTTTTTCAACTAAGTATATCTCGTTCATTATTGGTCACATCGGATCATATGATACGGCGTTGTAAAGGTGTGAGTGCATACTACAAACGCTTCTTTGACACTATTGATAGGGACGAGGTTGTCAATTTTTTTAAAGTTCGAGATTAGCAAAAATTTACAAATCTGCTTTCCTTCCATACTTTTTACTTTTATTTGCTTTTTATACATATTGATAATTTTGATGTTTTTATTCATTATGAATTTTTGTATAATTTAATTTAGTACGTACTATTATTTGGCATATGATTTATTGCTCCTATTTTTTATATTTCTTACTATAATATTGAGTGAGTTTCTAGAAAACATATCTCAATTATCATTTCAATTATGCTTTTATTTATACATTCTTTTTCTGATGATTTAAATGATACTCTTTTTTTGTTTTTTTTTTTTGTTTATACTACTATATTTTACTATTATTTTGTTGATTTTAATGATACCACTATTTTGTATATTTGATTATGTGTGATTCTTAATTTGTATAATTTATATTTTAAAATTTATTCCTGATTATCTTTTTTGCATTGTATTCTTTGGAATTTGATCATTTATTACATTTACCTTTTTTTCTAGATTGTTATTCTATGTCATTATAATTTGGCTAATTAATTTTACTACGTATTTTTATTGTTATTTATTGTGGCTCTACACGGGCTTAGCCTAAAAAGCCTTAATAACTTCATAAATATTTAATTTTGTAATTTTGAATGAATAAATAAATAAATTGCGCTTGGTCGGTTCAGTCGCGAGCTATCGTGCGACAAGTTTGGATGTCTCAAAGGAAGAAATTCACCATATTTTACATTTTTACTACCCGAAAGGGAAAAACACGTTGAAAGCGACCAAAAAATTTTGCGATGTATACGGGGCCGATACTCTTTCGGTTCGTGCTGCACAACAATGGTTCGAGCGATTTCGTTCTGGTGTAGTGGAGGTGAATGATGCACCACGCTCTGGCAGGCCTATCGAGATAGACCGCCATGTAAGCAGTCGTAGCATCGCCCAGGAGCTGAATATCGATCATAAAACCGTTTTGAACCATTTGCAGAAGGTGGCATTTAGTTTTCACGGAGTAAATATCTTATCTCCAGACAGCCTTCATACTGTTGAATGTGGCGCCTGCTATTCCTAGCCGCACTCCCAGTTCTTTTTGAAAGTTGCCATTTTACGTAACATATACTCCCAGGTACTCAATTTTTATTTATTTATTTATACTTTTTTTTTATACGAAATATGTTCCCTCACTTTGGTGTCCCATGCCGAGGGAAACATTTTTTAATAAGTATAATAAAACATACCTTAAATTTAACATAGTTAATTTAAGCTTTTCAAGTTATTAAATAATGTTCTTGTCAGTCCCGAACTTTTAAGTTGTGTGAATTTTTATGTGACAGCGTGGAACAAGACAAAATACTTCTTTTGCTGTTGATTTGCATAGTTCAAACTATGCCAAATACTCACCTATTCCACGGTTCCACATGTTAGCAAACAAACATGGGAACTTACATTTATTAATTTATCTTTATACAAATTAAAATCATTACTTTTTAATCACTTCTTTTCTAAATTATAAAAATGTATAAAGACAATGGAAGTAGATTGTATACTCAAACCGAGTAGTAGGCAATCCTCTTTGACCGAAAGTTGTATTAATTTTAAATGGTTTTTGCAGAATCAGGGTGGAGTATCTAGTAACTCTTGTATTTGTGAAATGAGTTATGGCATCATCGGCATACTCTAGGTCGCAGTTTTCGGGAGGAGGAGATGGATATTGGTCGATCTAGTGGAATTGACTTCCTTAGGACGAAGTCCATGAGGATTATAAAAAGGAACGGTGCAAGGACGCAACCTTGACGAACTTCGGTGGTGACCTCAAACCAATCTGTGACACATATAAACTATAGTCCTTAAAATATAGCTCGATTCGAATGACATTTGTCAGCCAAAGTGACGACATAATTTTGTAGTGACGTCTAAGGAGTTATTTATATTGACACACGAAAAATCATTCGTATCTGGCATGTTAATTAATTTTTTTAATACAATGCTTGACATAAATATATAAAATCAGCTTTAAAACGAAAAAAAAAACTAAAATAAACCTAATTATTAACGACGTTTTTACAAGGTTACATCATTTTGCAAAAACGTTAGAGATGGGACCAATTGATCAATGTAATTTAAACTGATCGAATAAAAAAATTAATTTGATGTTGTTCGTGGAAAAAGGGCGTTTAGTCTTATTTTTTGATGAATAATTGTCTTAAACACAGTATAATAGGCTTGTTTTTGCGTTTTTATATAAATTTCAGAGTTTCATGTTTTCATGAAAAAACTGATAAAATCGATTTGATCGATAGATGGTCAGTGATCAGTAATTCCGCATCACTATTGAGATTAGTTTGACAGTTGTCATTTTAATCAAGCTAAATTTTAAGGACTATATTTATTTATTTATTTATTTAACTTTTTGTACATAATGTTATTTGTACATTGGCGGGCTTATTGCCAAATGGCAATTTCTTCCAACCAACCAATAATATATATAACCAACAATAATATATAGACAATGAAATAATTAAAACTTATAATTTAAGAAATCAAACACTGATTTGAGTCTACTGAACACTTTATTTTATTTTTACATATATATAAACAAATATTTCGTGATAATTGTTTCGCCTTGTTAGGGCATTTTCAAACAGTGTTTGATTTCTTATATTATAAGTTTAAACATAGAGTTCTACAAAATAAACACTAAATCAATCAATAATAAAATAATTTTAGATTTTATCAACAATACTTTGAGCTTGTCCAAGGACTAGATTTACTCCCTGGGGAGTTGCATACATACCTTGGCAGATGTCTCCACAGCCATTATTACATCAGCACTCGGGGGCTCTGCGGATGGCAAACTATTATCGAACTCGATTTCTAGAATCTCTTCCTTGGCTAAAAGAGTCGGAGTTTCCGAAGACAAGTGCAACTCGGCGTTTTCCTCTTCCACATTTTTTTCTTCTTTAATTCGTTTTCCGGAGTTGAAAGCATCTAAAAGTAATGGGACATAGATCGTTCAGTCCATTCGTGGTTCGGTTAGTCAAGGAGGAAGTTTAGTACTAAAAGGAATTGTTTATAAAAATGTTTTCTTACAAAAATTAAAGCATTTAATAGGGAAATATCAGGGTTTTTTTACATTTTTAAATTAATAAAGGTCTATGAAATACGAGATGTGCAGAAAATAACAGGAATTTGAAAATTTCAGGGGTTTTGTCAAATTTGCTACAGTAAAACCCCCCTTTTTACGTTTTTCAAAGAAACGAGAAAAAAAAGGTGTAAAACTGAGGAAAACGCTAAAGTGAGAAAATGAAAAATGTACGGAAAAAATAGGAATTACATAAAAATACAATTGATTTACTACACTTGTTCCCAATGAATGAAGAAACTATCAGATTACATCAGCTTATTTCTGCTTACAAATATGTATACTGAATTTAAATTCTTAAAACTCAGTTGCTGTTTTTTACTTCTTAAGTAAGCTTGAAGATTATGGACATTATTTGAAAATTGTCTATTTGAAAAATAGTATTTTGGACATGATTTCCTAAGGCCTATATTTCTAATTGCGGATTCCGTGGACGGCCAGACGTACAAATGCATCTATTCTCCAGGAACTGGACATAGGAGAAAGAGTGATATCCATGTGCGAGAAAAGAATCCCGCAGTTCTTTGGGCATATTTCCTGGGGAGACTGATGGTTTGGAGAAAACTATTCTCCTGGGAAATGTCGAAGGGACAAGGTCGCGTGGACGTCAACCAACAAGATGGAGCGGCACAGTCACTGAGTTATCAGAATCATCACTGACGAATGCCTTTAGAAGAGCACAAGACCGTTCCAGATGGAGGGAGACTGTCCACAGACGAGCCATGCCTGGAGTCAGGCGTAATCACCATCCTCAGACATGAGGCACGGATTGAAGAGATATTTCTAATATTATACAGTTGGCATATGACATGTGGCGCTCTAACTAAGCTAACATTACATCTTGTATTTTCTGATTTTAAAATTAAGGGTATGATAAACGAAAGAATCAAGATTTCATCTGAACTGACTGGGACTGTCGATGATTCGAAAGTGTGAAGGTGATCGGTTCCAGACAGAGGGGCTGATCTCCGAACCTAGCTTTTGGACAGCGCCAATTTCAGACAAGTTAAGTTATTCCCTCTGCCTGGATAAAATGGCAACCAAACTAATTTTCTTTGACGTGTATTTCCCCTAATACGAAGGACTGATGGGTATCTTGGAGCTATATTCAGCATATATTTTACTATCAATATTTCTTAAATATTTAAGATTTTATAGTCAAATAATATCAAACTAAAACTCCGCAAGCAACTTGCCAAGATATATGTATGGAGCATATTGATTTACGGTTGTGAGACATGGTGCCTTACCGAAAGAGATAAAAAAAGACTAGAGGCCTTCGAGATGTGGTGCTACAGAAAAATATTAGGAATTTGCCGGAGAGACCACATCACTAATGACGAGGTTCTCAACAGAATCGAAGAAGGTAGGCACCTAATCAAAACCATCTCAGAGGCGAGCCCGATGGATCGGCCACATTATGCCCCATGAGGGTCTCTTGCACGACATCATAGAGGGAATAGCTGAGGGGAAAAATTATAGAGGGCGCCCCCGACGGGAATATTTAGAGCAAGTGTGCGAAGATTTTAACTGCGCCTCTTATGTGGAGCTGAAGAGGGCTGCAGAAAATAGAGACCAATGGGGGACGAGATGCAGGACTTTGCTGCAAACCAATCCCCAGGATTGAGACTGCAAAGAAGAATTTCTTAAATCCATCCATCTTAACAGGAAAAAATAGGGGCACATCAGCTGATAGATCAATTTTGTATTCACCTTCAGATTCTGAGGAACTTTCTCCTAAGTCCACGATACTAACGACAGTATCTGTAACATTTTTAGCAATCTCCAATCGGTTAGTTTTCTCGGCCAAAGATGTTGACAGACTTGGAGCCTTCTCCAATCCGGTATCCTGCAAAAAATTAAATACATTAAACAACATCAATATTAATAAATAAATAAATCATTGGAAGAACGACGGAAGAGAGGGGACTTGATGGAAACATATAGATGCTCAATAGTTACTATGACTGCCCCCTACATGAGATGTATCCATTAAATCTCAACACTAATTTACGGGGTCATAACTGGAAGCTCTATTGTCCCCAATTCCACTTCATTCCCAAGAAAAACTTCCTTTCCAGCCTGGTAGTTTCAGACTTGAATAAATTGCCGAGCCGAGTTGTTCATTCCATTTTGGTCAACCAGTGCAAAACCGATCGGATGCTTTTTTGAAGGAAGAAGAACTTGGACAAAAAGCAGTACACGAGATATAGGCGCATCAGCTATATAAAATAAAATAAAATAACTATAGTCCGTAAAATATAGCATGATTAGAAGGACAGTTGTCAGAAAAAGTGACAACACAACATTCATATTTGGTATGTTAATTTATTTTTTTAATACAATGCTCGACATATAAATCAACATAAATATAAAAATTCAGCTTTAAAAATTGAAAAAAAGTGAAAATTCTTGATGGAAGTTCATTGTAATTTGTTAAATAAATAAAAGACGAGTGATACTTTAATCCACAAATTTGGAATATCCAGTGACCGGTTTCATCGCTTTCGCGACATCTTCGAGACTGGTATCTTTATTAAAGGGTTCAATGTATTTATACAAAACAGAGGTAAGGATATATAATTCAAAGTTATATGAAAGTAAATTAAATAAAGTTCTTTTTATCTCAAGGATTATTATAAAAAACGGGTAGAGCCTTTAAAACACGCATAAAAGAGCACATAAAATCATGGTCTAATAATAAAGATAACTCAAATTTCGCCAATCATTTAATGGAAAATAAACATTCCTTTGAATTAAAAAATAATGTAAAAATAATTCATATTGCACCTAACGGCCATAAACTTGACAAATTAGAAATTCTCGAAATTAATAGATTAAAAAATAAACCCGTCGTAGAATTACTTAATGAACAGATAACACACGTGCATTTTCCATTACTTCACCCATTGTAATATAATTTTACTAATGACTTTTTACCCTTTGTTTTTCAGAAATCATTATTTACAAAACCACACTCACGAAGGATGGGACACTAAAAATAAAATAAAATACTTAAACTCATTAAAATATCATTATATCAACTCATTAGTTAACCCCAAGAAAAATTTTTATTTATAAAATAACTTTATTTAATTTACTTTCATATAACTTTGAATTATCTATCCTTACCTCTGTTTTGTATAAATACATTGAACCCTTTAATAAAGATACCAGTCTCGAAGATGTCGCGAAGCGATGAAACCGGTCACTGGATATTCCAAATTTGTGGATTA
>NW_028279570.1:0-49697 GCF_059751315.1 Micrasema longulum | reverse complement strand
GTTCTACTTAGTTGTGTGTGTACTTAGTGTCATTATACAGTTGTTTTACTAGAGTGAGTCACAATAGCCAGACAGGCGCAGGCGGCGCGATTGATTTATATCTATATTGGGTCCGTCGAGACCAGCACCTGCGGTTTAGATTATTCCAACAACATTGCCGTTGGAGTGCTTTGTATCAAAATTCAGAAAACCGAGAAAGTATATTACTGTTACTGCCGCTACGTGCTCTTCGGAGCAAAATATAAAGCCCGAAAAATTTTAATTCT
Source organism: Micrasema longulum (assembly GCF_059751315.1). Lineage (NCBI taxonomy): Eukaryota > Metazoa > Arthropoda > Insecta > Trichoptera > Brachycentridae > Micrasema > Micrasema longulum. The sequence goes on along the minus strand of NW_028279570.1, from coordinate 49,431 downwards.
TTTTTTACTGATAATATTTCATTGATTCCAAACTTTCAAAATTTTCCTTCTTTTAAAAAACACGCACTATCCTGGATTCAAACTAAAGATATGAACTCTTTTTTTTTATGATTTATTTGGTTGCCCTTTAATAATAAGGAATATTTTTGTGTTTTTTTCCTTTTTTAATTACTATAAAAAAAAATAACAAATTATCTCTATAATACAGAATATTTTATTTTTTCTTTAAATATTATAACTGTCCATTATTTACTATGGGAGCAAAACTTCATTAACATTTTCTTGTATACCCACGAACAGGCCATGCCGTTGTGGGATTTTTTTGTTTACTATTTTTCTATTATGTATTTCATTGATTTGTAATTATCCTTTTTTATATTAATATTCTGTTTTATTTTAATGTTTATTGTAAAAAAACAAAAAAAAAATATGCGTTATTTTAATACTCTTCTGAATATTAACAATAAAAATGTAATTCATTCTGTCACTGTTAGGTACTTAAATCAAAAAAATATTAGCATTTATTATTTACAATAAAGAAATACACAATTCGATGGATCTTCCATTTTTGAAGAGAATTTATTGAGTATAAATGAAGAAGGAAGTTCCAAAAACAAATGAAAACGATTTTCCCTCCGATGATATTACGAGTCAACAGAAGAAAGGCGGTTAAATGAAGTTGAATGACTTGTGTTTGTGAAGTTTATTGGAAGTCTTTGTCCAATGATGAAGGGAACGAGGAAAACTAAAATGCTCCAAGTTTCCAGCAAAAAGAAGCATTACTTTACATGAACGGGTTAAGTTACAGTATTTAGTAGTGCTAAGTATGATTGTGTCGGGAAATGTGGGACAAGTAAGGAAGTCGAGTAAAGTTTAGAATCGAGTTGTGTGGGCGAAAGTGGCTTCACAAATATAAGGTAAGTACGGAGCGCAGAATATTAGGAGAGCGCTTGGAATAGAGGACAAACCGCTGACAAATAAATTCAGGGGTTCGCAAGCTCAAACAAACTCTTTTTGATTTACTTTTTTTACCAGAAAACAAACCGTAACATCTAAATGAATTATTTAGAGTAATTATAATCTATTGATTTTATGAGTTGTAACCGGTTTGGGTAATTTTACGAACTGACTTACCCAAATCAGTTATAAAGGTATAAATATTAAACGGTAAGTCCTGTATCCGTGGATCATTCAAAAAAATATTATTTTAAAAGGAACTAAAATATCTCCGTTTATTTCAACAGAGATAACAAACCATCGCGCCGTTTACCCGTAAGGGTAGGCAGAGAGGATAGAACGCCACATCACTCTATCTTTGCATACAGATCTCGCTTCCTCTACATTCATAAATCTTCTCATGAACGCGCGCCGATTATTCCAACTTTTAACATGTCCATCTTCAAGTATTTGTTGAATTTGGTAATGCCATGTCTTTGTCGGTCTTCCTCTATTTCTGCATCCATCAACATTCGCATTGTAAATATTCTTAGCCGTTCTTTCGCTTTCCATTCACTCCACGTGTCCAAACCAGCGCACAGATCCTTTCTTGATTTTGCCGATAGTGCTTATCTCAGCCTTACATAATGTACGGATCTCAACATTTGGGTATCTATCGTACATAGTTTTACCACACATTCGCCTGAGAGATCACATTTCGACAGCATTCAGCCTACTTCCATCCCTGTTTTTCCAAGTCCATACTTTGTTTCCATACATCACGGTCGGGACATAAATATATTAATTTCGGAAAAGTGAAAAACAGAAGATACAAATTTAATTAGTCGTAGATGAATAGTTGAATAAAAATGCGTAATCTGGTAACATACTTCTATCAGGTTATTTTTAATAAAGTCGTTTATTGTCAAAAATACTAGTAAATTTTTCGATAATTTTGTATATTTAAACGCAGAAGCTTAAACAGCTTTATTGTAAAAATGGTGCCTTTCTTTTGAAAATTCTTAAAAAAAGTTGGTCCCTATCATGTTTTTTGTGAAAAAGACATTTTGTAAAAGAATATACCATATTTCAAAATTATGTCGACGTTTATTATATTTTGTAATGTTCATGCTTTAATTTAATTAAAAGCTGGACGAATAAACTTTAATTAGGCCTGTCGCGAACCACTACAAGCTTCCGCAGTACCGGGAGAGCAGAATATAGAAGTGGTATTTTAACGCTACCCGTCAAGTGGATTCCCTTTAACAAAATGACAACTCAAGAGCAGTAGACCGGAGAAAGCTTTGTGTGAAATTCGCCCAGCCTCGGCATTTCAATTACAATCGGCAAATTACGAAAAACAATAACAGGAGAACGTATTTATTTTAATAAAATTGACAAAGACAGATGATACGAACGTAAATAATATGTACTGAAATGATTTTTTTAGTATTTAGTAAATTAATCAGTACAAACGTGCGCATTACATTTTTTTTGAATACTTATTCTCGGAGACCCATAGAGCAAGATATTTCGGCATTATTATACAATTTATCTATTCTTCCATTGGTTTATCGGTTAGTTATGATTACATACTGGTTAGACCAGAAGATGAGCTCTGATTAGTAATTATTGGGAGGACCCAGGATGCCAATTACAATAGGAAGTTAATAGAGTTAAAATTTATATTTGAAGCACTAACTTTGTGGTTATCCATTATAATCAAATAAATATAAAATCACTTTGTTTTTAAAAACTCTTTTTTTCATACCCACCGTTTTCAAAGTGATACAAGCTTCACTTATCAAGGTATACTAAGGTTAATTAAGGTATACTAAGTATAGGTAAAAAAAAAGGTGGTTAAAAAAAGTTGTTTTAAATTAGTTTTATTAAAGTTTTTTTTTTTTTTTAATTTTTTAGTTTATTTAATATAATATAAGGTTACAACATGTTAACAAAAAGAAATACATAATAAAGCAAAAGTACAGAAACAAAAAACAAAACGAAATACCACACCAAAAAAGAAGCAACCTCTTGTGCTTGCTGTGGGATTACAATATTAATAATTTAAGTACAAAATACACATATATTTTGAAAAATAAATGAAAATAAACATTTTTTATAAATAAGTGCATATACATAGTTATATTTGACTGTCTATACACATACAGTAAAATCGTAATTTATGTACGAAAATGTGTATATTTATATGCAAATTTAAAGTTTCTTCGTAGGTAACCCGTAATTGAACATGTTTAAAAAAAAACAAATCAGAGACACATTTTATTTTTCATACAGGTAACTTAATTTTTATTTATAGATGAATAGAGTTAACTTCCGATTGTTAATTGTAATACGGGCCCAGGTTCGAGTTGTAAGGCAGGCATAGTTTTTCCTATAATAAAATAAAACGAAAAAACAGATACTTTGAAATTCATTTCGTTTGATGCGAAAACGGATTAAAAAAAATGATGTATATATATTTTTTCCATTATAAACAAAGATTAAGTGTAAAAATAATGTGACCTCACAAGCTGATAAATACTTTGGTCTACTTTGTTTTTTGTAAGCCTATAAACGGTTTCATTGCTATTGCGACATCATCATACTGGTATGATTAAGATGTTAAAAATCACTAGTTGAATTTATTATACCCCTTGTAATAATTTAAAAATGTGAATATGTATAAAAGTAAACATTTTCTGTTTTTATTAATGTATTCATTGTCATTTTTTTATCTACATTACTAATGATATGGGGTTTATGTTGTAAGAGTGACTTTTCTATGCCGATTTGTGATTTGTTCAATACACGTAATTTTGTATTCAGATTTTATTTCATGTTTAGTATTATACGTTATGAATACAGAAAGGTTAATCGTAGTATTGAGTTTATTGCCCACACGAAAACGTGTAAAAGGCTGGAATTATAATAAACGTTTTACAGTGTAAACACAGGGTCTAAATTTGTAAATATTTCTCATTTCCTTCGCCATGAAAAGTAATTTCCTTACGACATAACTTAAGTTTTACACACTTGGATACCGAAGGTTCGTCGAAAAACTCAAAAGTTTGGAGAAAAATAGAATATTCTTTAAAAACATATCTCATTATATCAAAGAATAGTCAATTGCGTTCAAAAAACTTATCTGAATGATTGGTATTTGGTTTTCAACTAAATAAACGTAAAAATAATCCACACTTTAATCAAACTGGATTTAGAAGCAAAATTTAACAAATATTTCCATATTACCAGGTTTTATACACGTCTCGTTTTAGAATTTCTACATGCATAAAATTGTACATTAAAAACATATATTTAACATATTTGTATCAAAATGTCAGCTGTCAAATTTGTAGATAGCTCATCTATGGATAAGTTTGTACATAATATGTCCTGTAGCATAGTGGAAAGCTGTTGGAGCCACAAACCATAAGTCACTGACTCCATTTCAGATTGAAGCAACATAAAATAAATCTGGAATTTTCACAAAATTTAAGGCGCTACTTTATATTGATCTTACTTTCATAAGACGTTAAGAATATAGAATCTAAACAAGCAGCTTATACCAAAACAAACGTAATGTTACTAAATTCACTTTTCAACGCGATAAATAATTATTTTCCTGGGGTGGAATTATGAATCTTCTCTATCCCCTTGAGAGAGGTTAGTTTGGGGATATTTATTTTTTCCATGCGACTAATTTTTGCTTCCTATATGGCCACACTGATGATTAAACGTAAACAAATATGAAGACGTGAAATCTAACATTATGATTTTCATTTACAACATTATCGCGACCTTAAGCATTACCCAAAACACTTAATTAGGTTGAATTGACCAAACCGTATTAGTTTTATTTCCGTTTATGAAGCAGTTTTATACACAATTTGACGTTTAATCATTAAAAATATAAAAATCTTCAAATTAATCCCTCTCTAGGGGGTAGAGAAGATCCAGAACACCACCACTAAAAATAAAAATGTCTACACGCGTGTAGATTTTTTTACAATTATTTTTTTAATTTTTTTTATTTATTTATTCTTATTTTCATACAAATACATACTACAAAAAACTACAGTAATAACGTATTCCAAACTCTATGAGGCCTAGGGCCCTGTGATGAGTCGGGATACAAGACAATGGAAAGTGGAAGCACGTACACAATAAAATAATAGCAAAAATAAAAATTAAATATTGGCGGCCTCCATGGTGTAGTGGTCAAGACGCCGGACTCACTCACGGAAGGTTCAGGGTTCGATTCCCGGCAAAAACAGAAAAATTCTTTGTGATTTTTCTCAAACCTGGGTGTTTTGTGATGTAATTCACCACTGTTATTGGGCCTCTTGGCCTGTTGTGGTGCAAAAATAAAATAAAATAAAAGTAATAAAATAAACTATGATGTAAAAGCCATGCGGACTTTTATTAATACAACAATATTTACTAACATTAATAAAAATGATTGACCACAAAGTTAATGCTTTAAGCATAAAAAATAAAACAATATTACTTTTATAAAGTTCATTTAATAAAGGCTTACATAATTTAAAAATAGATCTACTTGATAAATATATGGGCCTTACTTATAAACTCGGCGTAAACTTACGCTTTAGTATAGTGGTAAAATTCGAATGGGAATACCATCCTTATTCTACCACGATATAAATGCTTACATAATTTGAAAATAGATCTACTTGATAAAATATATGGGCCTTCCTCATAAACTCGGCGTAAAGTTACGCCTAAGTATACTGGTATAATTCGAATGGGAATACCACCCTTATTATATCACAATATGAAGGCTTACATAATTTTAAAAAATAACTACTTGGTAAATATATGGGCCTTGCTCATAAACTCGGTGTAAAGTTACGCCTAAGTATAGTGGTATTATTCGGATGGGAATACCATCCTTATTATACCACTATATAAAGGCTTAAATAATTTGAAAATAGATCTACTTGATAAAATATATAGGCCTGACTTATAAACTCGGCGTAAAGTCACGCCTAAGTATAGTGGTAAAATTCGGATGAGAATACCATCCTTATTCTACCACTATATAAAGGCTTACATAATTTAAAAATAGATGTACTTGATAAATAATATTATTTATAGGGCCTTAGTCATAAACTCGGCGTAAAGTTACGCCTAAGTATAGTGGTAAATTCGGATGGGAATACCATCCTTATTCTACCATTATTATGAGAACGGTATTCCTATTCGAATTGTACCACTATACTTAAGTGTAACTTTATGCCAAGTTTATGGGGTAAGGCCCTAAAAGTGTCTGATTATACACCGTGGGCCTTACTTTTAAACCTGGTATAAAGTTACGCCTAGGGTCGTGGTAAAATTAGGATGGAAATGCCATCCTTATTCTACCACTGTGAAAACGATGGTAATCTCATCTTTATTCAGTCATTATGCCTAGGCGTAACTCTACACCAGGTTTGTAAGTAAGGCCCAGTATATGTAGGTAGACCGTACACGTGCTCGTATTTACAAATAAGTCATAATTTACGTTGAACGTATGACGTAAAACCACGTAGTATATTAATAGTACATAATAGACAATCCCATACACATGTAATTATTACCCAGCTCGGAAAATGTATAAATTTACCCGTAGATACGTACGAACATATAAACGGAATAATGTAATAACGTGTGTATGGCACAGATAACACTTTCATTTATACAGGGTTATTTATACAGGGGAATTTATACAGGGTTATTTATACAGGATTATTTATACAGGATTATTTATACAGGGTTATTTATACAGGGTTATTTATACAGGGTTATTTATACAGGGTTATTTATAAAGGGTTATTTATACAGGGTTATTTATACAGGGGAATTTATAAAAAGAGTTATTTATACAGGATTATTTATACAGGATTATTTATACAGGGTTATTTATACAGGGTTATTTATACAGGGTTATTTATACAGGGTTATTTAAAACGATCGATTCAATGTCGCACAGCTATATTTACTAAATTATATAAAGTTCATACGTTTTATATCGAGACTCCACCGGCAGAATGCATTAAGTCCACAGTCTACATATATTAACATATTACAACAGAGATGAAGAACATTTAAGAGAAGGTAATATAGATTTCCTCCCTAGAAAGCAATTTATATCTAAATTTGTTCCAAGATAGAAGGAAAACATTTTTGAGAAAGGCATATGAAAGTCTAGGCATTTACAGAGTGGTGAAAACAGAAGAATGTTACACAGTGAGTAAAGGGGCCACCTTAACCAGCCAACGACAGGTCATATGCCATGTAAATGCCTAAAACTCCATATTTCCTTCTCAAAAATGTTTTCTCTCGGTGTTGCAACAAATTTAGATCAAAAATAGTTTTCATTAATATTAAATTATCGCTTTATTTCCAGTATACCGACATCCATTAATTCCCTGCAAGCATTTTTTTGTTCAATTATGTTGGAAAGTAGCGGTTTTATTTCGAATTTTGTTAATCAGAAATGTAGATCATGTAAAATGCTATCAGATGGCATTATAAGTTCAAAACACATACACATTTACATCCATCTTTTATATACGAGTACTGTACCATTAATACGTATTTATTTATTTATTTATACATTTATCAAAATTAAATACAATTTTATGTTCACTTTGCCCAGCTAACAAGAATACATATCCCGTTCGAAGCTAGGCAATTACATCTTAATACATGATAATAGCTTAAAAGTTAATAGAAAACACAGACTAATAAAATATAAACGTACTCGTATACACATTTTCATACATATACATACACACATAAACATATATACATACAAATATATATATAAATATACACATATATACATATAAACACACATATATATACACATACAGACATACATACATACACATATATACATACATATACACACATAAATACATAGACATCTTGAGTAGTTATGGAATGGATGAATGCATACGCGACTACACTAGAGAAGAGATGAGCGGAGACAATACCTCGCAAACTTGTATCGATCACATTTTCACTCGCACCTACTTATACCCGATCCATTCCGCGGTCATTCAATACAAAATCTCCGACCATTACATCACAGTGCTCAGCGCGCCTCTAATACCTATGCCGAAACCTAGAACAACAAATAAAGTCAAGTCATTGGACAATAAAAAAATAGAACACATGCTGACGAATATAAAATGGGATCAAATTTCCGCTAAATATGACTGTCCATCGCTACTGCTCGATCAAATTGTCAATACTTTTCAAACAATATACGAACGATGTACATATGAAAAACAGGAACTGTCGAGTAAACAAAGTAACGAAGCTTGGATAACCCGAGACTTAAAGCATATGATGCGTGAGAGGGATATTGCGTTTAGAAAATGGAGAAGCAGTCCAACAAATAGTACATATAGAAAACACTACGTGAAGTTACGTAACAACACGACTCTGAAAATAAAAAAAACTAAAATAAAACATTTTCAAACCGAATTCGAAAAAAACCGAGGAAATATGATGAAAACCTGGAAAACCGTAAATCGCTTATTAGGAAAAAATGTAAACTCCCTTGATGACGTTGTCATGAAACACATGGGCTCAAATACAGAAATAAATGATATAGTAAATAATTTCGCCTCGAGTTTTGTAAATGAAGTAGAAAAAATAAAACATAACTGCAAAATTAAAACTCTATTGGATAACGTACATGTAAAAAAACAAATGCAATCATTGCGTATCCCATATGCGAGGCCCATTCAAATACAAAAAATTATAACCGAACTAAACTCACTAAAATCGCCAGGTATAGACTCAATAAGAATTCGGGATTTAAAATATGTAAAGGAAAATATCAGTCACTTGCTTTGTAAAATAATAAATCTGTGTCTAGAAAAGGGGATTTATCCTGATTGTCTAAAAATATCTATAATAAGGCCTATTTACAAAGGAAACTCTCACTTGGAATACTGTAACTATAGACCTATCTCTATATTGACTTGTATAAATAAAATATTTGAAACATTCTTGGTTCAGAACATAACAAAATATCTTGATAAGAATTCAATAATAAATTGTAAACAGTATGGGTTTCAAAAAAGAAAAAACACAACACAGTTATTGTCTGACTTTGCAAACAATATAAACCAAGCCTTAAATAACAAAAAACACGTGATTGTTATTTTCGTCGATTATGCTAAAGCCTTCGACACCTTAGATCACTCTCGCCTTGTAGAATGTTTGGACGATGCTGGGATCAGAGGAAAGTATAAAGAACTACTCGCTAACTATCTCAAAAATCGAAATATAATTGTGAAAATACAAGACATATTCAGCAAAAAAGTACAAGTAAAAACGGGAGTAGCCCAGGGGTCAGTAATTGGTCCCCTAGAATACCTGATATACTGTAACTCTATGGCAAATGTCATACAACACTCACTGTGCTATCAGTTTGCAGATGATACGGCAATTGTTGCTATTGGAGACTCACAAATAGACGCGCAGCAAAAACTGCAATCGGATTTTAATCAAGTTTTAAGATGGTCACATGATTATAGCCTAACAATAAATATAAAAAAAACGAAAGCGTTACACATTACGTCCCCATATAATAGACCAAAAGAAGATTTGTTAATATATGCACACACTCACGAATGCTTGCATATCAATCTGCAAGACTGCAAATGCACAAAAATAGATCACGTATCAAATTATAAGTATTTAGGTATTATTATAGATTCCACTTTTAATTGGGAAGAACAGATAAAAACAGTTTGCAATAAGCTAAGAGTTTGCTTACTTAACATGTACCATTTAAAACCATACATACCATACCCAGTGCTGAGACTAGTTTACTTGGGGCTAGTTGACCCAATTATTCAATATGGATTAAGAATATGGGGATTAAGTTTTAAATCTTATACGGATAGAGTCTTGAGCTTACAGGTACAAATTTTAAAAATTATCGTACCTGTAAAAATAAAGAATGAGGCAAAAGACAACAATAAAATATTATTTGATTTTGTTAACGTTTTGCCAATTAACAAACAGTGTCAATATAAGATAATGACAGATCACTTCCTCGATTGCAATTTCAAATCCAAAATAAACCACCAGATCATGACCCGACAAGTATCGGCACAGCAGCTGATGGTACCACGACAAAAAAACTACTATGGTGACAGAACAATGGGTAGTGTAGTACCAAAACTGTACAATTTAATACCAGCCAAAAATCGTGAAGAAAAAAACCTAATTTCATTTAAAAAAATAGTCAAAAAATTATTAAACAGCAAGTGAAACTTAAGTGTATAAATATATCTTATTCTTTAATTATTATTAAACTATGTACTTACTTATAAATTTAAAAAAAAAATAATGTAATGTAACCCGCAGACAAGCTTCGGCTTTGCGGGAACAAAAATACAATTTTGTATGTTATTTACTTGTTAAAATGAATAAAACTTAATAAAAAAAAAAAATATATATACATACACAGTATACACATATATATATTTACACACATGTACATCCACCAATGCGCATACACATACATACACTCATAAAACATTTATTTAATATAATGCGAAACTTCATGATTGCCATTTATAAATATAACATATTTGGCTGTTCCCTTTATCCACCAAATCGTATTTTCGTTCTTCAAAGTGATCTATTTATTGGTCAATCTTTCGGTAAATTCTGGCAGAATCATAATCGTAATAATATATTTGCTAATATAATATTATTGCTTAAGAGGAATTCCACTTAACGCAAATCAAAGTGTGTCGCATAAAATTAATCTTTAAAAAAGCATCGTACCTCATATAAATGATACAGAAAGCTTTCACATGTGATTATGATCATATTTTGTGTTACATTTTCTCATATTTTGTCGGCTGGTGTTTGTAAAGCATAAAATGTTAAGTATGAAGTATTTGACGTATGTATTTACTGTTTTATTTATATTACGCCGTAAATACTTTTGGAGTATTTCCAGTGCAAATGACGGAATAAACTCGATCCAACCATTTGCCTTTATGAGTGTGTGACAAATTGTCATATTTCTAGTCCTAAGCCGTGAATAATTTAGCTGTTCAATAAAACAACTTTAGTGCCAATTAAGCTTATTTCTTTGACACGTTGAACTTCATGGAATGAAAATTATGTACCAACCTAATAATTTTTAATTTATGTATTTATTCTTATACATCATCATCGTTCACTTTCTGCACCTAATGGTGCATAGGGTACTACATTGGCAGACGAATCGCAGTGAATCTTCATAATCTTTAAAAATGAAATATCAAAAAAAAAATTGCGACCAATATTCAAAACGAGATATATTTTTAATAATGTGTTTTACATTAACATTTTGAGTAATATTATAAGTTGTGTATCATTAATTATTTAATGTCATGTATAACTTTTATGTGACAACATTTACAATAACAATATTATGAGGAAGCCTCTAATTGGACTTTATGATATGTATTTATAATATAATTGTATATCATAAATTTATAAATGTCTCTTGGCTTTCCAATGAATTAAAATAAATAAAAATAAATCATTTTTATTAAATGAAGGTACGATGATCAGTCTTACGCTTCAGGTGCCATTCCAAGGACTAAGAAATATTTTTTTTAGTGTATAGTGTTTAAAATGTTAATAATTTGTATAGGTATATTTTAATAATAATTCGATATAAGTTATTATTAGGACATTCATATATTATGTTTGTACTATTTTAAGAATAAATAAAATTGAAAAAAAAAACACCCTTTAAATAAATATTTTATATCAACCATGTCGGGAATCGAACCCGAGACCTCTTGCATGGTGAGCAAACGCGCTGACCATTACGCAACGAGGCCGACAAAAATATTCTTATACAATTTTTGTATTATTTTGAAAAATAAATTAATGTTCCTTCCCATTTACGTATTAAAAATAATTGTGTTATTTTATTTTGGTAATACAGTTGTTAAATGTTGCGTAATTTTCAATTTCCAATTATATTTAGTTGAATAATCCGCTGTTGACCATTCTCGAGTTATGTTGAGTACATAAAATAAACATTTACTGTACTGTACACACGGCTTTAGACATTAAAAAAGTTTTTATTGTGCCGAAAGATACAATAATTAATGGGATTTCATGGAATTTTCATTAGCAAGTAAAAACAAACAAAAAATAAATAAACACATAATATAATTATATATATTTTAACATAGCGGTAGAACGTATTATAAAAACCATTAATTTTAAAACACCTTCGTTTAAACCATTGAATTATTAATTCGCAAAAAGCTGTTTTCGTTGTTTCTATTTGAGGAAGGCATTAATTTGATATAAAATAACCAGGTGCCGCTGTGTAAACAATAAACAATTCAAATCCTGAAATCTGAAAAGCCCATTTCAACCTTTAAAATGTTAAACGGGAAATTAATTGCGGTCGTCAGAGGGCGAATTTATTATTTGTAACAAGTGATTTGTTCTATCGCAAATATAAGTTTGACGATCCACAGACACGTCGCGAGCAACCCTATAGCGGATTAGGGGATGATCCGATGTTCAAACAGTGTCAGAATAACTACACTATGGGGCTCTTGCAGACAAGGGTCGGTATAGAGGTAAATATAACTCAACTAAGCGGAGGCTCGTGGTAAAGAGAGATATTTGATTTTTTATGGCAGTAGAAAGAAAAATGTAAAATTCAAACTTTAATTTGATTGACACAATTTGAAATAGGTGGTAAAATAATTATTGTGAATTAGTTTTAGGAATATGTAGCACTCTCTACAGTTTTAAACGTATTAATGATAATTTATTTTTTTTAAATGTCTAATTAATAGTAAAAATTACTGACCTTTTATTTTTATCGAGATTTTATAAAACGTATTAGAGTAATAATATTTAAATTATCTCTGAGTAGAATTACAGAATAAAATATGTTTAAATAATGCCGTAAAAGTTTTTTTTTTTTTTTTTTTTTTTTATTTGAAAATTTATTTATAAACCCTTACGGATTATTACATTCATATTACATAAAATAATATATACATTTTTCGTTTATACTCTGTTGTTCAAGATAATATTTTTTACATCTTTTGAAAAGTTTGTCTGAGTCTTTTGTTTAGTTTTGTCTGGTAGTTTATTGTATAATTTCAGTCCCTGGTTCATTAGTCTTGATTGTCCTTGTCTTGTTTTAGAAAGTTGTATATGGTATTTGTCTGATATTCTCGTATTATGTCCATGTTGACTACAATTTTTTACTAGTTTTAGTTCTTCGTCTACAATTATATTAGTGGCTAATTTATGGATAAATTTTAATGATTCTAGTTGAAAGAGTTCAGTTATATTTAATTGCTTAGTTTGTTTAAAAAGTTCTCTAGTTGCAGTTAAATAGGGAAGGTCATATACTAACTTTAATATTTTATTTTGTTGTCTTTGTAGTCTGTTTATGTCATTTTGATATCCTGCTCCCCATAATAGTTGCGTAAAACATATTTTAGTTTTTACATAGGCTTCATACATTAGAATTTTTTCCGTTTTTGGAATAAAATACTTTATGATAAAATCATTGTAGAGAATTATGTAGCCAACATATTGGCGACTTGCGTTCCTGATTCCGGGTTCGATTCCCGGTGAGAACACAAACATTAAAAATGTGATTTTTCTCAAGCCTGGGTATTCTGTGCTGTTCACCACTATAATGAAAAAAAAATTGCTTGCTTGTATGAGTGAATCCGAAGAAAGACATCTTGTCTTTAAAACGGATTCGGGTATGTGGTGGATGCTTTCAATGTTCACCACTGTAATTGGGCGTCCTAGCCTGTCGTGGTGCAAAAAATAATAATATTAAATGTACACATATATAAATAATGTCTGTGTCTAATGGGTGGATAAAAAATACAGTTCTGTGTGTGAAATAGAACCAGAACCCTAGACGAGTGTTTGTGACTCGATGGCTGTCCTAATCTAAATCTAATCTGAATGCAAAAAACCTGAATAAGATAATCGAGCGGAGAAACGCCCGTCTCGTAGTGTAGCGATTGGCGCGTTCAACTACAATGCTTGTAGTTCCGGGTTCCATTCGTGTGACGTATTTGTTTTTAAGGGTGGTTTTACACTTAAGTATTTCATTGTCCCTGAAATGCCACTTGAAGCGTAAGATATAATCGAGATACGCTGAATTTAATTGAACAATACAGTGCCCTATGCAACATCGAGTGCAGATAAGGGCTAGCTGATGATGATATTTATATGCCTGTTTATTTTTTCCGTTGTTCCAATTTTCTAATCTAAGGCAGAGAGTTGTTAAATAACCTAAACAGCCAAGGGTTTTTCTGGAATTCCCCGATAATTCTCATTTCTTCGTATCATATAACTTTCATATTTTGAGATTTATAATGTCAAAAATATCAGGCTTTTCTTAACTAGTTTATTACCTCAAGCGTAACCCACTTAAAAGCTAATGTTATAGTACTTCGTGATGAATTTTAATCCGTTCATTAGTTTTACTACCCCATTATTCAAATAATAATTGAGTATTAGGGCGCTTTAAACCGCTGAGATTTCGTGAGGTAAATGTTATTCCTATTAACGCGACCCAGTTAATAACATTACCTCAAAATCTTACAAACCTAATGCCTGTTTCTTTTAGCGTTGTAAACATTTTATTTCGACACGTTCATTATTTATAAGTCCCTTCTTACAAATGTCACTAACAAACATATTGAGTAACAGATAAAAAATGCAAGTCGATTTCCCTTAATTCATTTTATGGATTGTAAAAAAAAACTGACGTTTTAAATATTTTTTATCGAATAAATTTGATAGCTTTAAGAATCCTCTATTTATAGGTATTATTATATAAGTCCATTTTTGCTTGGGATCAGACAATTTTAAGTTTAACTTTGGTTGTAACACTTAAACTATTTTTTTTAAAACTCTTTATATACATATAAAATTTATATACATACTAGCGGAGCAGACCGACGTTGTCCTGCCCGAACGTTGGCTTGCTTGCTATTACCTTGGAAAAACACTGTTTCATTGATAAGTACATACCTAGGTACTTTTTTTTATATATTTTTTATTGAAATAAACGGCACTTAGTGCCTTTTACATATTAGTTACAAATAAAATTAAATATAAATACATGTAAGCATAATTATAAGTAATACAGAGCATTTAAAACAATATTATTAATTTAGAAAGTCTAAGAAATATAAACTATATAAAAGAATAAAATATTACCAGTTATAGAATTATCGATAAAAAAAGATAATTTGGTATTAGAAATACTTTGAACCAGTTAAAAAAATAACTAAGAAGACAATTTTGAATAACATTAAAAAAATATATATATTTGTATTATTATTGAAAACTAATATTTAGGTAAATAGTATATGTTTATGTATAAAAATATATAATGATGTAAAAAAAATGATAAAGAGAATTTTTTTTACTTATAAATTAACTAAGAAAAGAAACGAAAAAAAAAAAAAAACACTAAAAAAGAAGTTTAAAACAATTTTTTAACAAAAGTAACAAATAGTTACCTAGAACTATTACCAATAAAATAAAGAAGAAGAGCCGTTCCATATGTAATAAATTTCACGTGAAATGAGTCACCAATGTCCTGGTACTTATTGCCTTGAGAGTGAAGTCTATTGATGACTGCATTTTTACCATATGATGTCGATGTATTATTGCCACAGTATTGGTAGGTTTGCAGAGTTGTCCTTTTCGGTACATTAAAACTAATTAGTGATAAAAGTGCAGGGGTGTCAAACATGGAATGGATTATTTTATATAAATTTAGTAAATCAGTTATAACTCTCCTGTCACTTAGTCTTAATAATTTCAAAACAAACAGTAACAAATCATAATTTAAAAATTCAACACCAACACCTAATTTAAAATTTATAAATCGTAAAAACTTATTTTGGACCTTTTCAATACAATATTGGTGCCTAGAATAACTTGTTAATGGTTGGATTCCAAAACATCAAATAATTCATTTTCAAGGATGGATTTTTTCATGCAAATGTCAAACTCAGCTCTTCTCATCAACAGGGGTGCACTTTATTAATGAAAGCGATTTTTTTAAATGTCAGTTAATATTATTTAAATATCACCAAAAATCCAGTAAAATAAAATGAATAGGAAGAAATTATAAGAAATGTAAAGAAAGAATCTGATTGGGATCCGTAAAAAGCTTATGTTGTTTGTAAACATAAAAAAACAAAATCCTTCCATTTTTTTGTATTTATATTCATTCTCGTCGAATGCAAACCAGGTAGGTCGATGAAAAAAATATTTATGCTCCTAACTTTTTTTTACAGATTACATTGAACATTTTAATATTTACGAACACGCGCAGTCCAAAGATTTACATTTAACTGAAAAGCACGTGCAATGCTTATCTTTATATATACAATTCTTCTGTACTTGTGATGTCGTTAAACTCTTCTTAAATGGCTTAACCAACTTACGTGCGGTTTTCAGAGAAATATAGATCTTTGCGCTGTGCGTGTTCGTAGATATTAAAATCTTAAATCTAATATGTAAAAAAGAAGTAAAGTGCATAAATGTTTTATTCATCGATCTTCCAGGGCTACATTTGAGGAGAATGCATTTCCAAAAAAACGAACAGATGTTGTTCTTTTCTGTATAAAAAAGTTTGTTATTAAATGTTTACAAACAGCATTTGTTTTTGGTGGATGGCAATCAGATTCTTTCCTTAAATTCCTTATAATTTTTACCCATTTATTTCTTTTTACTGAATTTTTGTAATACAAAAACAATATTAAATTCAATACATTTTTAAAAATCGTATTCTCACATAAGTACACCCCTCTGTTGCTGAAAAGATGTCGGAGTTTGACGTTTGCAAAAAGAATGTCATATTTGAAAAAATATTTATTTTATGTTTTGGAATTCAACCATAAACAAGTACCTAGGTTCCTACTAAAATTAAGTATTTGAATTTTGCCAATTTTTAGTTTTGGAATTCAACCACAAAGTATTATCTAGGTACCTACTTATCAATGAAAAGTCTTTTTCAAAGATAATAGCAGGCAAACCCAGGTTCGGGCAGGACAATGTCTTTCGGGTCCGCTAGTATAAATACATAAAGGAAACATAAAAAACAGTACATATTTGGAAAAAAAATATTACGATTTTTTAAAATGTTTACCAATTCCTAATAGGAAGATTCCTACGAAGTTTCGCGGTCTGATATATAAGATGCACGATACATTTTTTTACTTTTGATTATTTGATTTAAATATCAAAAGTTTCTATAAATTTGAATTCAATTGAGACAACAAGAAGATTTAATTTTTCAATTTTACGATTTATTTTCAATTACACATAATGGATATTTCATGTTCCTATTTTACACATTGTTTGTAAGATGTCTCAATCCAATATCTTTCTTTGTCGAAAATAAGAAAAAAAGAGGCAATTACATAAATCCCCAAAAAGCAATAAATCTTTCATCTGACATTCTCCATTGTCATGTTCACAAAATGTCCTTATTCGTCGCCAGGTTTCACTTTCCGACAGACGGAAACCATGTCAGGAGATAAAACATGATACTTGGCGGTTTTTTAACACGGAGTCACATATATCCGAATCAGCCATAACGTTATGTCCGACGTCGAACATCAGCAATTTTGGAGTATTCACGTCGCACATACAAAAATGAATGAAAGTATCAAAATAAATTAAGGTATATTTTTTATTTATTTGGAAGTTCAACAAGAATACATAAAATACACACATTTTTTAAGTAAGCTTTACTAACGTTCTTTATATACAATTTTAGAACTCCACCATTTTTCATAAATTATATAAAATAAGTGTGTAAAATCAATTTAAGTAATAATAAAGATGAAGTTTAGTGAAAGAAATGAATAAAGATTGAGTTAAAGAAATAAAATTGAGTTAAACATAAGAAACTAAATTTTATTATTTTTTTTAAGAAAGAAAAGAGAAATTAAAAACATATAAGATATAACAAAAAAAAATAATTTACACACACAAACATACGGATTAGGCATTTGATTTAAGATACATAGTATTTTTTTTTGTTATAATTATCATTTTATAATAATTTTTTTTTATATCATGATAAATGTCAATGTTAACTTTAATCCATTTTGTTATAGAGTCGCTTAAAATGTGCCATATTGTTTGTAAAAATTGGAAGGTAAAATGTATCAGGTGATCTCAGACGCCTACGGGGAACGTACAATGACACATTTTGAACACAAAACACTGATTCAACATTATTGTGAATTATATTATACAAGTACATCATATCTATAATTTGTCTCCTAGTTTCTAACTTTTCAATTTTAAAATACTCCAAGCGCTCTTCATAACATTGAAGTATTCTGCCCATGTTACACTTAAACGACAAAGAACGAAAAAAAATTTTCTATACAGTTTCAATTATATTTTTATAAATCACATAATGAGGTGACAAAACAATACTTCCAAATTCCAACTTGCTACGTACAAGAGATGCATTTTTAAATGGCTTGGATATTCTGTGTATGAAGCCCAGCATTTGTAAAGATTTCTCTTTAACAATATTGAAATGATTGGAAAAAGTTAAACGTAATATATATTAAGCATTTTACCTCAGGTGTTTATCACGTCGATAAAAATTCCTTACAGACCAACAAGAAATTTTAATGACGTCGGTAATTACCGACAATAGCGGCCATTGAGATTTGTGTTTAAGCTGCAGGCTTACCGTGGAAACGCGGTCTGACTTTTCTTCAAACAATCGTATTTCCGTATTTTCTCCCTGGATTATGGCACTAGAGCAGTGATATTTTTACACACTGTAGATATTTACCATTGGCATGTTCCTATCTTCTGTTTTGATAAATGATTTACTATGGGAACGAGGACTATCCAAAACCCCAGTTTTATCGGCCGTATTCGGACGTACAATATACAAATATGTTTTTGTACTATTTTTGATAAACTTTTTTTGATAAACGTAAAAAGTAGCGACACAGAAAATTTAATTCTAATACTCTTTCTTGACGTTTCTTAATTACTCTGTCAGCCCATGGTGTAATGGGCAGCGCGTCTGCCTACCATGCAAGAGGTCTCGGGTTCGCTCCCCGACATGGTTGACATGAAAAACTTATTTAAAATAGTGTTTTCACACAAGAATATTTCATAGTCCCTGGAATCGTACCTGAAGCGTAAGACCGATCATCTTACATTCATGCAACAAAAATGATAAAGATACGCTGTTATTGGTTACCAATGCAGTGCCCTATGCACCATTGGGTGCAGAAAGGGAATAATGATGATGATGGACTCTTTCTTAAAAATAACAACCAAATTTGTTTAGTTTTAGGGTGCGGAAAACGGGACAACGAAACGCCGGTTTTGTCAATTTTCGTATAAATAGTCTGACGTGTAGTTGTAATTTTCACACAGTATCGGGGAGGTGTTTGCGAGAGAGTAACAGAAAAACAATGTTCAAATACCTAGTCAGCAAAATTCTCAGCCACCGCCATTTCTTAAGTGCAAAAGTACTACAATTAAATATGAATTATAATGTATAAACGAGTCAAGGTACTGTATTTTTTTTAAACTTTTAAAACATAGAAAATTCTAGAAGACTGACAATAGGTAGCACCACACACTTCTTCAGATTTTCAAGCTTGAAATTCTTAGCGAAAATATGTAGAAAACGTGGCTGGGGCGCTACGCTGGTACTCGCCACGGTGTCGGGTCATTCAACCCTCTCGCCACCCTCGGGTTCAACTCTCGGCGACTGATCGATGATGGGGTACTCGTTACCCGCTACCCGCTATCCCGACCGCCTACGTAGCCTAAGGAAATAGGCTCTCCCACACGCCACACACCACACACTATAGTTGCCACAGCCTTAAGGCTCCGCGCTCCACCGCCAAGGATGGCGAATACACACAGTTGACAAGGAGTTGAATGAAAACAGTTTTATGATGATTTATGACTTATCTTCAGAGATACTATAATAATTTTAATTGATAATCACGCTTAATACGCTCAAATCCCAATAGGCTATTTTCAAAACTATTTTAGACTAGAAAGATGCGAAAGAAGCTTTTCAATATCAACTAGCGACAAAGTATTATCGTAACTAAAATTAAGTTGACTGATAACAAACAATATTTCGATAGAAAACATTAAAAAAAACATTTTAATGAAATGTGAATTATTTATTTTAAAAAAATATTACTGTACAGTCCTCCTTAGTTCAGATCTCCCTAGTGATGAGGACTCTTAATTAATTATGTATAAAAAATATTTTAGATAGTACATAAATATCAATTTAAAAAAAACTAAATCTTTAGAATCGTAAAAGGCTTGGAAAGACTTGGCTCAATTTAAAAAAATATTTTATATGTCACTTGTAAAAAAATCACCGTGTCCCATTGATCTTCATTTCGAGGCGGATGAAGAATACAGTTGTGCGAGTGAAATGGAACCAGAACCCTGGACGAGTGTTTTCTACTCAATGGCTACTCTAAGGTAAAAGTCCTGAATAAGGATTCGAATGGAGATAATATCGCCTCGTTGTAAACTAGTTGACGCGTTCGCCTACCCTGCGTGGTGGCAGGGCGAACGTGACATATTGATTTTAAAGTTTTTTTGGAACTGCATTATTTTATTGTTTCTGGACTGGCAACTGAAGCGTAAGACTGATCACATCACATTCGTGAAACAAAAGATAAAACTACGCGGCATTTGGTTTACCAATGCAGTACCCTATGCACCACTGGATACGAAAAAGGGGGTGACGATGATGATGTCCCACTATTAATGTTGTCTTTTTATTCTGTTCGGTTTATCCAATTGAGAGCAGTTTTAATTTTAACAGAAAATAATTATAAGTTAATAAAGTCTCGACTACACATTATTACAATATTAATACATTGTAAAAATAAAACAAAGTACTAATCATATTTCGTCCCGATAAACTATTATTTAATAGTTTGTCATCGGGTGCTCAGACATTAGTTTTAATTAAGAATCAAATAAAAGAGTACAGACATAATATTTTACACATATAAAATAATTAATATGTATTATTTTGTTTTGAAGCTTTGAAAAATAAAACATATTATTAAGAAGATAGAAAAGAAGAAGCTCAACAAAACTAGATAAAATGGTTTAAATAATTTTTTTTTAAAGTTGAAAAATAGAGGAAAATAATATAATTAAAATAAAAGAAAAGCCTCAAAATAGAATACGTTAATAAATCGTGATACGAGTATTTTGTCAAATATTAAAAAACAATAAAACCAATAGATTGCAATCCAACTGATCTCTTCAATATATCTAAGAATTTATTATACGGACTTATACTCAAATAAGACTTACATTTAGAAAGTAAAATATGAACTGTATTTAATTCTAAATCTTGCGAATAAAAAAATAGATAATTCGTCATATACTGGTATGATTTAGGGAATTAGAAAAACCAACTAACGCAATTGTAGACGAAGAACTAAAACTTGAAAAAAATTGTAGTCAACATGGACATAATACGAGAATATCAGAAAAATATCATATGCAACTTTCTAAAACAAGACAAGGACAATCAAGATTAAAAATCCAGGGACTATAAACTACCAGACAAAAACAAAAGATGTAAAAAATATTATTTTGAACAACAGAGTATGAATAAAAAATGTTTTTATTACTTTTGTAAAATGAATGTAATAATTCGAAAGGGTTTATAAATAAATTTTTAAATAAAAAAATAAAAAAACTTACTTGAACTATAAGAAATCCTAAGAAATCAAATGCTTGAAAAAATGTTTGATTGAAACATCGTAAAAATATATTCAATTGTTTTTGTGGGTATTGAATATTATATAAAGCGTTTTTGGAATGTGAACTCATTTTAGTTTTACGTTCAAACATAAATCACAGAATCTCGTGAGATAATAATAAAGCGATACATTTCAGTATTGGTTCTCCTTAAATGATAGTAAACGATAGTTTTACGAGTTCTGGGTAACGCTTCATAGTGCCTTTAAGGCTGAGGTGATATAATATAACGCCATCTATCCAGAAGGATATATTTGCTGTAAGACTCAAACCCCTGCAGTAAACAATTTCTTTTGTCTGTTTCCAGTATCAAAAGAAATTGAAAATAAAAGAGAGATAGCGACTCTGTATTCTCAATGATTTGGTCGAAAATATAAAGGTTTGTATATCCTGGAGCTTGAATGTATTTATTTACTATATTGAATAAAATTTGATATCGAAATGTCCTTTAAGAAGAATGTGTAGTAAACTTCGGAGAATGAGAGTTTTTTTGAAAGAAAATATGTTGAAAAAATGTTATGTAAACATATTGACTATTTCAGACAAAAAAATCAAATGTACTTACATTTTATCTGAGATTTGTATGTACGTTAAATCGGAGCCTGGATACATGTTATTTGTTAAAACAATCCTTACCTGAAACAAAAGAAAACAATTATTAGGTAAATTAAGTTTGAGTGATCGTCGTCAGATACCGGATATAGGAGTTCTTCACGATATACCCACTTGACTCTAACCTCAAAATTAGTCCTTAACACCCCTGGCTACCGTACTCGTTACACATCAACATG
This sequence comes from Micrasema longulum, assembly GCF_059751315.1. Taxonomy (NCBI): domain Eukaryota; kingdom Metazoa; phylum Arthropoda; class Insecta; order Trichoptera; family Brachycentridae; genus Micrasema; species Micrasema longulum. Next base: position 26,836 of record NW_028279570.1, on the reverse strand, counting down.
TCTATTCCATGTAACATCCGTTTATACAAACTATGCCCAGAGCTCTCCACTTTCACGCTTTGCTCAAGAGGATAATTCAAACTTTCATGTTAATGACCCTTACGGTTGTAGTAAAATAATACTCAAAATGCGAGTTCTAAAATCAACACTAAATGTTCGTATTTTTAGTTCTAGTTTCAGTTCAACTTTTGCCTCCAACTCCGCCTGTCCTCAGCAGCCATTTTCCAATTTGCAACTCGTAGAAGCTGTGCTGCATCTTTTTTTACTTCATCCTCCCACTCAGTCTGGGTCTTTCAATCCTTATTTTACTCCCTGGATTTCCAGTCATGACTCTCTTAGATACTCGCGCATCAGGCATTCTTCGTACGTGTCCAGCCCATCTCAACCTGAGCAGTTTTATGTGCGTTAAGATACTAGGGGCTTCATATATGCTGTACGATTCGGCATTTTGCCTAATGCGCCACTCTTCTCCATCTTTCACGGGACCACAGATTAGGTGAAGGACTCTCATTTCAAATATGTCCAGCATCTCAGCAGACCTTACTGCCAGCGTCAGTGCCTCGCATCCATACGCCAACACAGTCCTAATAATAGTGTTGTACAGGGTAATCTTTGTTTGCCTATGGACGCTTCTTGACACAAACACTGGCAGCAAGGAGAAATATGTTATTTTGCCCGCTGATATTCGTTTCTTAATTTCTGTAGTTTCCTCGTTACATTTCGTGAGAAGAGAGCTTAAGTACGAGAGCTGGTCGACTGCCTCAAAGGAGTAATTGTCTGTAAACTGCACGCTATCTCTTGCTCTGATGAATAGGTTTTAGATTTGAGTGATAAACTTTGTTTTATCTTCATTAATTTTCAAGCCCACTTCGCGGGCAGTGGTTTCTAGGGGATAGAAGATTTCCTTCACAGCTGTTAAGGATCTTCCGACTATATTTAGGTCATCCATATATCCAACAATCTGACTACTCTTGAAACATGTATGGGAGCTAGTATCGATTAATGATCTGTGGACGACATGTTCCAGCACTTAGTTAAAGAGTGTAGGAGCCAGGCTATCCACTTGCTTAAGTCCTTGGGTAATCGTAAATGCTTTCGTTCATTCCCCTTCTACCTTAACTTGGCTTCTTGTGTTGATCACTGTTGCTTTCACCAGACTGTTAAACTTAGCCAAAAAAAATTGTATCATCAGCGCTATGATTTTTTAAAGTTTTGTGATTTTGAAATTAGTCCACCCGTGATGTCTCAAGTTCTCTACGGTGAGTTGTTCTGATTAGTAGGTTGGTTTCCCAGTAGCTGGAAATGTACCACAACACTATGTTACTGGTCGATTTCGGCGAACTAAGTAGTTTTTTTTTGTACGTTTTCAAAAAATTTCGCCAATCAATTAAATGTTTTAATTTTTACAACGTGTAAGAAAACATTTTTCATATGAAATTTCCCGTTGCACTGAACTTTCTGATTAATTAGTTTTAAATTTTCCTCTTCAGTGATAAAATTAATGTGATTACTTAAACCATTAATTAAATGTTTAAGTACATCACATAACTCATAATAAATTGCTAGATTTTCACATTCCCTCATATTAAAAAAGGTCAACATGTGTACATCTCTCTTAAAATATATGTCAATCATGATAAGTATAAAATTAATTAGAATATGAAAATCGGCTTAAAATATACAAAATAATGTATGAACAGTCGAATCTATTGCTACAATTTTTTTTTATAAAAAACTCGAAAATGATGTACCACTATCACTAGTAAAACATTCTTGTTTGCATAATTTTAATACAATTGCAAGTAAAATAATACGTAATAAAACAAAGCATAGGTACATAAATATTTCAAAGAAATTAGTCGAGTACATGTGTTTCCGGTCGAAACTGAATTTTAAATCCGATGTCCAAAAAATTTTTCATTTCATTTAATTTATTTTGCACCACAACAGGCCAGGAGGCCCAATTACAGTGGTGAATTACATTACAGAACAACCAAGCTTGAGAAAAATCACAATTTAATTTTTTTGTGTTCTCACCGGGAATCGAACCCGGAACCTTCCGTGCGTGAGGCGACCACTACACCACGGAGGCCGCCGCAAAACTTCACCTAAGCAAAAACGTCGCAAAATAGCTGATTAATTTAAAATTGCTGCTGGTTCAATTGACTGTCCTGAACTACTATGCAAACTCTCTATTAATTTTCCTCCAAAAGTTCTAAGAAATAACTTTCTTCTTCATATTCATCTTGTTTCATTATATTATAGCCAAAATTCATATTATTTATTTATTTCAAAGTAACAAACAGTCGACAGTGATATATTTACATTAAAAAAATACAGTTTAAAGACAGACCAGCAAAGTTTCTAAATAAGAATCACACATATTATTAAATTGTGTTACAACAAAAGGGTGTGTTTATGTGTATTTGTATGGGAGTAAGTGTAGATGTGTGTTTATGTGTATCGGTGTAGGAGTAAGTGTTCAGGTGTGTGTAAGTGTGAGCAACATTAAAAAGTAAGTGGGATCGTATCGCCGCCAGAATTAACGAGTCTTAATTTATTTTTAAATAAATTAAGGGGCAAGTAAAATATATCGATAGATAAAAAAAAAGTGACGAATTTTAAAAATTTTAATGTAATAAAAAATCATCAGACATATATTTATTTGCGAATAATTATAATGACGTGCGGCGTTTGCTTTCGAAATAACTCGTAGTGTTTTTTTCTTTTCTTTTGGATTTACATTAGATTATTGTTCATTTTATGTTCGAGAATATTTTTTAACTAACTGTGATGCTACTTCTGAAAACCTATAATTGGTTGATTTGTAATTTGTTTTGTTTTATAAATAAGATAAATATAGCTGTTGATTGTCTGAATAAATAATAAAATGAATGATTAAGCATTCGGTGCGGTATTTACGAGTGAAAATCATCTTACTCAGAAGTTCGTGAAATGAGGTTTGAAAAATAACGAGTGTGAGATGGCAAAGTGCTAAAGTTCACGTGAGATCTGAGCAGAAGAAGTTATAGAGAATTGAGATAAGTGATGGTTCGGCAATGAGATAACTTTTTCAGATATTGAAAATATAATGAGATTTTGATTACTGTTTTATGATATATGTTATTTCAAATAGCGCTGGTAAACTCAAGAGCTCATTGATTACTACGAAAATGTCAATTTAATAGCATCTATGTTTCAAAATTGAAGGTATCATTACCACAACTCTCTTATTCGCACTTAAAGGTGCAAAGGACACTGCATTGATACTTCAATCGCAGAGTACCGGCAATCATTAGTAATATGCGTGAATGCAAGTTGATCTGTCTTCTACCAGCCTATTGACTACAAAATAATATTATAAATTAGTACATAGTAAAAAATATAAGTTAAATGGTTATTTATTTACAATCGCCCAAATGAGCTTTTACATATACAGAGGTTATAAACAACTTACAAATACATTAAAATACAATTAAAATTTACAAAAATATATTTTAAACTATATTATATATTTTAACTCTCCACATTTACGTTTTGCTCGTGAATATCATTTGAATTTTCCTTTTATTGATTTATTTGATTGTAAAAAAATAACATTTAAAATGCGCGTCTTAAAATAGACTTTTTTGTCTTATACTTAATTATAATAATAAAGTCTTATTTTATCTTATTTTATTTTATTTTATTTTATCTCTAATTCTTAATATTTTAAATATATTTATATTTTCGATACTTGAAACTTGTGCAATATTAACACACATGTCCACCCTCATTCCAAGATAACACCCACTCACCCACCCTCTCACTCACTTACACTCACACAAACACACTAGTATGTATTTTACGTGTATTTAATGTATTTCTGTGGATATCTGTCATTGGTTTTATTCTCTGTATATTTTATTTGTTATATTTTTGTTACATGTATTACTGTTGATATCCTCAATAAATAAAAAAATAATTTTAAAAAAAACAAATGAAACACTAGAAGCTCAATTATTATTCACATTTTTAGGAATAATCAGTTCTTGAAGCGTGATAAAGTTGTAGCAAATACATATATTTTCTGGTCATCGGTGTGTTTGTTTGTAACATTCACCATTCTGCCTATATTTTGGTCTAAGAAGAAGAATATAATTTTTGGGCATTGTCTAGTATGTGAGCGAAATAATTCAATTTGGTATAATTTAGTTTAATTAGAACAAGTTATTCTAGTGAGGAGTGTAAGGAGGACTAAAATCAATGATCTATTTTTTTTTCTCTATAGTATAATTTTAAAAAATGTTTTCTGTTTTTGATTCCTATTGTCACGTGAGTTCAGTGTGATGGCGACATTTCGCATCAACTTGCGCCCACTTGTAGAATATATGCATATTTTAGTAAACTTTAGAGCCTCTATTCTGCGTTAAGAAATTTAAAACTTAGACAAATTTAAGAAAAACACGTTCTCACGTGTGGATCATTAATTTAACATGCGGCCGACACGATAAAACTTTTATCTCAACATTCCACAGAAAATGTGTTAGTCGAAGCAAAGTTTCCCGCCACGTCACACTCACCCCGCGGCGCGTAACAACTTTCGCCATTACGACTGAAGACATGCTCGATATAAAAAAAATTGTGCGTGGGGGTGAGATGGAACCGAATGATGTCAGTTGTAGAAACTTTGAACAATTTCATATTTCACACTGAATTATCTTATTTTGATCGAGATGGTTTTTTAGAAAGGCGACGGGCTAAACATTTCTCAAATGTATTATCATCATTATTTATTGATCTGCACCCCATTATGCGCACGTCAGTGCATTGGTACGCCAAATGTAGCGTGTATCGATCATTTGTTACGCGAAGGTAAGATGGCGGGTCTAACGCTTTAGATGTCAAAATTTTACAGTATAAAACCACGTTTTAAATACTGTTATCCATGAGAGAAATCGAACCCTGGATCCGAGCATGGTAGTTAAATACGCCGTCTTTTTTGCAAAGTTTGTTTATTGATTTAACAATGATGATTATGTACGTCAGATACGGGCCCGTTTCACACGTATCGCGCCAATCCACTTTCTCCGGTTAAATTAGGGAGGGTGGATACATATTTATTTTTTTCTTTTTTGGTTTTATTTATTTAGTTTGTACTCGTGGGTGAACATTTTGCTAAAATAAATCGAGTGGAGATTAGTCGGCCTCATGGTGGTATACTGTTTCGTGTGTTTATATTGTACACTTATCGACTTCTGTCTACGTGTTTTGAGATGTACCAGTCTCTTCATCAGGACCCTCACTACACCAACATGCAAATACTAAAATACACTTTCACCTTAACATTACCATAGTATACTAAGTACTTACGTAAAAATACATTAATGACTCGCAGAGTTAAAGGCGGTGCAAACATCACTATGTCCGAACATGCACTAAAATTAGGTTAACAATATTATGCGATATGTTTCTAGGGGTGGAGCTAAGAGAGGTGAGAAGCTAAAGGGCTAAATGTTACACAATTGGTTAATTTTTAAATGAAAAAGTGGGCTATATTGAAAAATACTTGATTAATTATTAAGGGAATATTATTTTTTATACTTGTTCAATGTGAAATACCTCCACGATGTTTATTTTTTAGATTATTAAAGTAAAAAATTTAAAATTAAATCGATTTTATATCTACATGTATAAAGTAATTAAATAAACAAATAAAAATAATCATTCATTCAAAATAATGCTACTAGAACCACAAAAATATGTGTGTTTTAAATGATATTTTAATGTAAAAGCCCTAGGTGAGTAAATAAATAAATATTATAAGCTTCTAATACTTCATTATCATTATCATAATTTCCCTTTGCCACGCCCGTAGTGCATAGGGCACTTTATTGGTACATCGAGGTCGGCGTACTTCGATCATCTATTACATAAAGTTAAAGTGATCGATCTTACGCTTCAGGTGCCAGTCTAGGGACGGGGAAATTAATGTTATAGTAAATCAACTATGAAATATTTTTTTCAAATCGACTCTCCCAGGAACCAAACTTTTCGAATCGAAACTTTTTCAGGACTTTTATCTGAGAGTAGCCAATGAGTCAAATACGCTTCTGGTTCTATTTCACAAACCGAATCGTATCTTGATCCACACGGACATATTAACTACGTAATTTTGTAACTTGTAATACAAAAAAAATATAACAATATTGTATTTTTAATAAGGTCCAAGACGGACGACCAAGTAGTATTATTCTATGGAGACCTACACGATCCATTACTTCTAGTCTCCATCCCCGTGCTAGACCGGGGAAGAAGAACACCGAATACAGTATATTACTGGAGACGTTAGACCTCTACATTTCTGCCCCAAATTACATCAACAATTTAGGGGGTGGAACTCTTAACTTACTAACTTAATTTACCTGCGCGATAAAAATACTGCTATTTTTGTATTGGGGTTGTAAAATACACCATCTCGCTTGTTACTGGATGCTTCTAACGACTTGACCTAAATAAGTTTTTTTTAATTACTCGTTTTTCTAATAAATGAGCTGAAAATGAGGTAGTTATGTATGTACGAGAACGTATTTTTTTTTAACTGTAAATTGACCATTTAATAAATGTTTGATGTATATTATATATTATACCTACAATGATTTAATTGTAAAATGTGAGATTGAATGTGAGATTAGAATATCCTTTATCAAGTTCATAACATTCCACCGAATTTAATATCAAGAAAACAGTTTTATTTGTTTGAACTTTTTTCAATTTTTCAATTTTATTTATTCATATATATGAACATTACAAAATGGAATATCTTAATTCACACATATAGAAATAATTACAATAATTAGGTAAAATTAGGTATAAAAAACATGTAAGTATACATAATATCCAGAGAATAATATGTTAAAAAAGTGAGAGAATCTTATAACGAAAAACTCCCTCAGAGACGTTAAAAATGTCAAAGTCCAAAGTAATATTGTTCAACATAGAGATAGCCCTTCCAACAGGCATAACCATTGAAAGGTTGGTCCTGTATATTGGAATGTGAAACAGTCTATGCTGACGCTATCTAAGCTAATTATCCGGAACATAAAAGCTAATGCTCCGCATAATTTCAGGGTTGTCAATAATACCACGCAACAATCGAAAGAAGTGCGTAGTTAAATATTCCTTAGTAAACATTCGTTCTAGCCTTCAAACTGCTGTAACCAAGCATACCCCGAAGGAACTCAGTGGGATAAAGCCTTGGATAATATCCTTATTAATTAATTTTTAATAATATAATTTTAACCCGTGTGGGGTCTTTGCATACATTTTAAAGCAATAAAATACAGACACATAAACAACATACATACATTTAAAGAAATATAATAAGGAGACGGTATACTCATTGTAATAAAAAAAGAGAAATACAGTATGAAAGAGAAAACGGTTTTAATATGTAAATTCAATATAGAGACTTGAAAGAAAAAAAGTTTATTTTGTAACTTTGTAAATACTTTTTGTTGAACTATTGAAACAAATAATTATACATCGACGCTGGGAAGGAAAAGTTACCATGCGACATGTAGCAACTTTACAGAACGTTTTAAAAAATAAAAAAAAACTTATATTTTTGTTGAAATTGTGTACGAATCCCGCTAAAATCATACGTATGTTTGAGATTTTTCAATTCTGTTCTTCAAACGTATGGTGTACAAATGTGGTAAAAAATGTTGAAAAAAATGAAAATGTAATGACAGAAAAAAGTATTTAATTCAGATATTTTTTCTAATTAGGAATAACAAAATCTGATAAGTTTTAAGTCGCGGAAAACGGGACAGCGCACTTTTCACGTATCGGAAAGCATTTGCGAGAGAGTAAAAAAATACCTACATATTTATCAAATTTGTCAGCCACCGCCTTTTCTCTTAAAACACTTAGATTGTTTTTCGCTTTAATGATTATTTTAACCCAAGAAAACAGGCAATGTTTGTAGATGATAAAGATATGACGTCATTAGCTGATACAACATTGAATAAAAATATAGACAAAAGAACAAACAGTAAAATATTATTTTGTAATTTGATATCATTTTCGACGGAGAATCGCGCATTCATATACAGTAAGGGTGCTGTAAAGTTTACAGTATTTCTATACGTAAATGCATTTTTTGAAATATTATTTTAATTACAGTTAAGATACCTACATATACTAAACACATATTGCTATTAAAAAATCCGTATCATATTAAGACTTAAAAATTTAATAATTTACAAAACAAGTTTGTTAAAACAAAGCTATTTCATACTGCACAAAATGAAAGTAAAAATTTACCGGCGAGGCAAAAAACTTTTTAAAAGTTTTTCATAACAAAATATTATTTTTCATTACTAAAATACTACTATCATTTAGTGCTATTATCTTCATCTCCCGTGAGTGTGTTAATGTATAAAAATTTATTTTCATTTGGGAAAAAAACAACAGTTTTTACATATATTGTGTACAGAAAATAAGAATATATATAAACGAAAATTGTGAAAACAGTCAATATAAATTTTCCACAGTGGTGTAAGCTATTGATTAAGTACATTATCGGTATCAAAATAAAAGCAATTAACAATTGTTAGGCACTTAGAAGTTGCAAATAAAATAAAAATACATAAACTTATATACAGTTATAAAAAAAGTAAATAGAAAAAAAAACAATTTAATTTTAAATTTAAAGAATAAGAAAAGAAAAAAGTTATATAAAAATAATGTAAAAGGTACAAAAATATAATAATGAACATACGAGTACATAAATAATTTCTGACATCGTATAACTAAACGGGTGTACTGCCTATAAGGAATTTTCTATATTTCACATAGGAGAGATGAAAAATGTCTGCGTGACCGGAGAGGACAGTATTATAATAATGACATGCTCTAAAGAAAAAGTCGTTTTTCCTTGAGTAAGTCCTAGGCACTGGCAAGTTAAATGTAGTATGGAGTCTTGTTCTGTCGGGTACAAGATATTCGATACAATATGGTACAAGATGGCGATATGTCCGCGGCGAGATTTATGAAATGACGCGAACTTTGATTACGAACACGGCAGCGTATTAATAATTCGGACAGTTAATCCGCCATATTACCGGAAATAGATCGCGAAATGGTGGCGGATGAATTATTTACGACTCCGATCTGCGACCCACACGCAGAAATCGGGTATTTTAAAATTATTATGGAATCCGCCGACAGTGGCGCTTGGATCAAATGGCGTGGCGGAGGTGAGAAGCAAAGCGACGCGGCGTAGGATCACTTATTGAAGTTTGGAAAGAAAATATTAACTTATATCGGGTGATTCATAAACCGAATTCTGGAGAGCCGTTTCATCCTTTAAAAAAAGTCATTCATAACGAAGAGAGGAAAATAATCAGGGCGTCCCGAGAGTTGAAGACTGAGTTATGCTGGAGAAAGTTGAGAAATTTTCAAGGTATCTTGATTCAAGAGAGAACGAATACTATCCGTGGCTGAACCCGTCACGCTTTATACCGGGAATGCTTGAAAACAAAGTTTGGAGAAAAGAAAAATGCATACACACTCGTATTTGCTTATTTTTTTTATTTTATTTTATTTGTTTGCACCACAACTGAATGAAGCTTGTTGTGTGTCAGTTTATGGTCCAAAACTCCTAAATCCTCCTCCTACCTCCTTAATCTCTGATGGACTTAACAACATCCAGTTTTATATTAGGCACTCGAAGGAAATCGGCGGTGTTGATCTATGAAATAACATTATTTTGCGTTTTTAAATGTTTAATTCTAATCTGTTGACTATACATCATTGCTTAAAACTATGCCCAGAACTTTCCGCTTATACGTTTTGCTCGTGAATATAATTTAAACTTTCCCCTCATTGATCCGTTTAATTGTCACAAATTAAAATTTTAAATGCGCGTTTTAAAACGAACTTTTTTTTCTTATACTTAGTTTCTATAAAAAAATCTAGTTTTATCTCTAATTCTTAATATTTTATAATTTTTTGTATTTTTTACACTTGTGCAATAATATTTACACACATGTCCACCCTCATTCTTTTAAAACACCCACTCACCCACTCTCTCACACACTTACACTAACACAAACACACTAGCATGTATTGTACGAGTGTTTAATGTATTTCTGTGGATATCTGTCATTGGTTTTATTCTCTGTATATTTTAATTGTTATATTTTTGTTTATATATATTATTACTGTTGATATCCCTAATAATAAAAAAATAATAATAATAAAAAAAAGTAAATGTCAGATTGAAGAAGATAACAGCCATAACAATGCAAAAGGCGTTACATTGATACACCAAATGCAGCGTATATTGACCTCCTTGATAATTTACTGTCTTATAAATGATTTCGATATAAATATGTATCTAGTATCAATGTATATTTTCGATTTGATGGTAGTAAGACTTTTTTGTTTTTTTTTGCCCTTGGTCCTGGGCAATGATTTGTTGGCAAATATTTGCCTGTCACACCTAAACGAGACCATTAACCCGACTCCTGAGGGACTAAATCACCTTCTCAGTTCTCACTGGAGAAATTCTCATTCAGCGCGTCCACGTCGCGGGGGTTAACACTTTTCACTCCAGTAGAACGAAGTGTTTAGGTGACTTAGTTTGGATGAGGACCCAGCATTGCGGGGTATAAGGCGATCCTTTGCTGGGGGCTACGGCTGAAGACCTCAACGGCTGTGATGGCGGAGACAAAGTGCATCAGTACGGCGGAACTGGCGGAAGGGTAAACATCTTCTCTCGGGCCACATTTCGGGCTATGGGCTGTTGGGAGACAGCGACGTCGGACAGTACGTTGTGTCGAGGATGGAGAGGAGCAACAATAGTCAACGGTGGCATCCTGAGCCCCAGTTAGCAAGAGGAGTTACTGTCTCGGAGTCAGGTGGCAACCGGCCGTGAAAACCAAACCAATTGACAAATCTCCTAGTCCGACGTGTAGACTGAAGACTAGGAGAGCTAACCCCAAGTAAATGAGACATTCAGCCGGGAGGAAGAAGGCAGAAAGATTTTTGTTGTTTTTATATTTTGAAATTGTAAAATTATGTTTTCTTATGTTTTTGACGCCTAACAGCAAGAGTACATCATAATAATACATTTATCAGATTAATTCATTATTATTTCAGTTAGCTTCATTTTCAAGCTATTAATAAAAACAGTAACGACGATTTCGCCGATAAAGCTCTCGGTATAAGCACCTAAATACCGACCAGTCGCAAATCAAACGAAACTGTCAAAAATACGCGGGAAATTTAGTGGAAAATGTTGCCATGACGCGCGTCGCTCAGGCATTTTAGTGCGCGTGGGTACCTACCTACCAACATTGTATATAAATGTTTTTTTCTTATAGTAAATTAGGTTTACCTGCGTTTACAGTTGCAATGACGTCACGTCAACGAAATTTAAAAATAAAAAGAATCACACACCTAACGCGTTTTGCTATATTTTATTTAAGTGTCTGGTTATCAATATTTGTATTGTTTTGTTTCGGCTGTAATTTTCATTTTATTTATTTACTCTCAACATAATATTATTTCCATTTATTGAGACACAAATCCTGCGTTGAGTTGGGACGAATAATAAACTTGAACAAAAATGATACAAAACAAGAAAATCATAAAAATAAGATTAGCGCATCAATGTTAATAGTCTGGTTGTGGTCCCATGGCGTCAAAGAGATTCTTACTCAAATACTTTGAAAATGAATTTAAAAAGCCTACTGAAGGATTTAACATAGATATATACTTATTATAATATAAAATAACTTTTTTTTACTATTCATGGAAAATATATTATTTTACGACAAGTCTTTCTAATAACTTTACTGTTAAATAATTTATTTTGCAATAGTGGATATTATTTATAAACTTATTAAAATATTACATTAAATAAATTTCAAGCGTTTTCATTAGAGCTCAGTTCTCAAATAACGAGTAAAATATAAAACTTGTACATTTTGTTGTAATTTTAACTTATTTTAAGAAGCTTAAATTTACAAACAAAAAACTAAAGTGGCTTCAAATTTGCACAGACAGTGTTAGGTTTTATTTAAGTTTTCAATCATTTTGGTAGACTAAGTTTGTTTCAAATTATTTTTATAAAACATAAATTTACAATTACTTACTGTTCTAAAAAAATATTGATAAATTCTTTGATTATTGAAAAATATTTACGAGAACATGAAAATAACATTTTTATATGTATAAACTTTTATGTATTTATTTAATATGTAATATATTTTCTTTTCTAACTTTGTATACTTTGTGGAAATCTGTTTTTAGTTCTGAGTTTATACACTATGTATGTTTGTTTACTATAAATATGTATGTAGAACTGTTGATTTCCCCAAAAATAAACCATAAACACATTTTTTTTAAATTTAAAAAATTAATTAACAGTAATATTTGCATCACTTATCATTTTATTTAGATAAAAGTCGCATTATTATAAAGTTTCCTCGACTGTCTAACTTCCCTGTTCTAAGACAGTCAAAATTGTATTCTTATTTATCCAGATATTTCAATGATTAGAAAATGAGAATAAAGTTGTAGTAGAGCGGTGTTCGAACCTTGGACCCCTGATTCGTGAGAAAAATAATAAATTTAAACATAAAAAATAAATAAAATATAAAGAACCGGGTTTTGGTCCCGCGTTAGTGTCGCATAGTTACGGATCAGAGGAGCGAGGTTTAATACCCACGCTACAGCATCTTGATTCCCGTTTTTAAAAGTGAGTAACCTACAGCTAGGGATTCCAGTCTCGGCACAAATTTGAGTTTCGAGACTTAGACGAGACTCGGAGAGTCTGACTGAAATGACAGCATAACATATTATTATATAATTATATTGATAAATAATACAAACCAACTATCCCTTTATCACCAAACCCACATGGATCCATAATAGCCTAACTGAAATAACGTAACGGATTTTTTTTTAAATCGACGTCTAGTTAAGGGTGTATGCTAGCAACCAGCAGCCAGCATGCTCCAGGCGCGAATCGTGTATAGAAGCGATTATGCGCAGCTTACCATTATAATAAACAATCCAAAATAATCTAATAATATTATAAATCAAACACTGACTTGAGTCTACTGAACACTTTGTTTTATTTTTACAAATATAAAAACAAAAATTTCTTGACAATTGTTTGAAAATACCCTAACAAGGCGAAACAATTGTCACGAAATTTTTGTTTTTATATTTTTTATACATGTAAAAATAAAATAAAGTGTTCAGTAGACTCAAGTCAGTGTTTGATTTCTAATATTATAAGTTTAAATATGGAGTTCTACAAAAAAAACACCAAATCAATCAATAAATCCATAATAATGTTTCACGTTAACTTTATTTACAGAAAAACAAACAAATAATGAGGAATTTTTGTGTCTTTTAAAAAAAATATTTGTTAATAAGCTATTAAACTAAGCCAATTTTTTGTTTATTATTTTTACATATCGTATTATCAGCGCTTTGATTTTTTAAAGTTATGTATCTCTGAATAACTCCGCGTGTGACGTCAAAGGTTCTTCTCGGTCAGTTCTTCCGATTGGTTCGTAGGTTCATATGAACCAGTGACGTCATTCAAAGTAGTGCGTTTTTTATGATTTTTCATACATTTTCAAAAACTTTGCCGTACAATTGAATGCTCTAATTTTTACCGCCTGCTAGAAAACATTTTTTGTATCCAATTTCCTGAAGGGCAGAAGTTCTTCATTACTATTTCTTATAAATCATTGTCATCGTTTATATATTTCTCATAATATAAAAAAAAATATTAATAAAGCGCGCCCAGCGCCAGCAGTGAGCCAAAAAACTAGCCGATTATTCCAGATTATTTCTTCATACAAATAAGTATACTATATTTTGAACGTCTTAAACCCAGTGGCTCTTTTTTTTCTCCTAGAGTAAACTTGCAGATTACACACATTATTTGAGGATTCTCAATTAAGAGTATTTTAAACAGTATTTATTAAGGGCTATTTTTATTTGGGATGATACTGTTGACATATGACCATAATTACTTTCATGCGTCATTTTCCAGGACACGTGGCGCTTGACGCGGCCGTTTTCGGCATTATTCATGTCTAGAACAAATCGGCCAGTTGACATTTCAATCGTAATGATGACTAATACTGATACTGACTGAATTCATTGTGCTATTTTTTCTAACCTAATACTGACTGAATTCATTGTGCTATTTTTTGTAATTTTTTATAAAAATTATGTATTCAAGTAATGGATAATATACCTATAGCTACATAATATAAAATATCACGAAGTTACGTCGTTTGAAAATTATTTCATAGATGAGAGTTGTTGTATTACACAGAACCACAGAAAACATAACAATTTATAGTATATAATTCTTAAAATCAGCCTTGTGGGGTAATGGTAAGTACGTTTGCTTACCATGCGAGAGGTCTCGGGTTCGATTCCCGACATGGTTAATATGAAATAGTTATTTAAAGGGTGTTTTCACATCAGAATACTTTAGTCCCTGGACTTGGTACCTGAAGCGTAAGACTGATTATCGAACCTTCATGTAATTTATTTTTTTATCAAAATACGCTGCGATTGGTGTACCAATGCAGTGCGCTATGCACCATTGGGCGCAAAAAGGGTATGATGATGACTTATATTATATTACGTACCTACCATGTAATTACAAATATATAATTCTTTTTATGGCTTACCTGTAAATAAAATCACCGTTTGCCACTGAATCATGCTCCAAACACAGCTAAGGAAAAATATGCACAGCTTTAGAATATATTCTAGCAGTGCCGCACTGATCCAGCATCCGCCTAATTAAGATTTGTACTAAAATAGCAAATACGTAAATTAAATAAATAATAAAAAAAAACAAAAACACTCACTTGTTTTTTGCTACCGTTTTTTCAGAATATTGTAATGATAATGATATGGATTCAAGTACTTTACAGTTTGATTATGTTTTAAAAAAAAACGTATTTGAATTTAAAGTATTTAATTTTTATAAAAAAACTCTGTTTCGAATGCACGCTCCAGCCGTGTTATCGACCGGGATAATTAGGTAATTTTTTGATAATTCTGAATTCTCTGGTAATTAGGTGATTATAATTAAAATGCATTTACATCAAGAAATGTCAGTGGAGAACCTCAATCCAATATATTTTTTTTTAGCTGCGAAATGATTGTTCCGTTTTAGTTAAAATGAACAAACAGGCTGAATTGGGAATATTTTAAGTTTGTCAAAAATACTGGATTCCATTCCCTAGAGAGTAATTAAGATTGACATATCACAACAGAGATGAAAAACATTAAAAAAATAAGTATGGAAGTCCAGACATTTACAGGGCTTAAGACCAGTCGTTAGCTAGTTTTGCTGGTTATTGGCCACTTTACACACTGTGTAACATTCATATCAATGAAATAATTCAGTCAGATGAATCTTACCAACATCAATCAAAGTTTCAGCTATTTAACGTGACTTAAATCAACACGTGGAACGATTGAAGAAATATGAATGATCAACATAGGGAAAATGGTGTGTAATGTGGGCACTTAAACCGGACAATGACTGGTCATAAGTTCTGTAAATGCCAAGACTTCCAAATTTTCTTCTTAAATATGTTCTGCATCTCTGTTGTAATATGTTCAAATACATTGCGTGAAAAAAAAATGGTAAAATATCTTATTTTGACGGAAACGCAACAATTATTTAACATTTTACTTTTAATGTGCAGCTATTCCTTTATATGTTTCCTTTTGTAGGGACCCCTGTGTCGTATGGTTTTTATATATACATATTTATTTATTTATTAATTTATAAATTTATTGCAAAAAAATAATAGACATACTTAATAACAGGGAATCTATATAAAACCAATTAATGTAAAATGAAAACGGAGTGTTCTCTGTTTATGATAGTCTCCATCTAACATGGCACAGCCTGTTCTAAGATGGAGATTGTTTATCTTTAGAGCGTAAGTAGTCCTATACTAATAAAACAATAACATAAAAAAGAAAAACTAAAACTACTTTATTAGAAATGCCTAGCTAATCAAATGTAAAAAAATAAAAATCATTATTATACAAATATAAAGTATATATATGTGCCAAGAATACACGTTACTTAAACATAAATAATATAGTATAATATATAATAAAACAAATATAAAGCAATGAAATAAATAAAAATATAAATAATATGTGTACCAATTATATAAAGTACTACGTTTATTGATTAACATATATTTTTCAAAAAAATCTCTCGCTGCATAATATTACTAAGTTTACTTTCGTATCAATAAATGGTATGGTATGGTATGTTACGGTTTATTCAAATGTCACATACAGGTTAAAATTTTGTTGGTAATTCGCTGGAGATCATTTATCATTACTTTGGTGAGTTTGCGCAGAGTAAATTGAAGACTTGAGAGGATAAACGTGTTATGTGGCAAAAACAAAAAGCAGAGGTATCAGGGCCTGATTACAATGGGAAGTTAACAGAGTTATCTTCGACTATCTACAAAGAAAAACCGACATTTGTGCACAAAAATAAGTATAATTACATGAACATTTAAAGTATCTTCGTCGGTAATAATTGAACATGTTTAGAAGAAAAATCGAATTGATTTTATACAGAAAACTTAATTTTACTTGATAGATAAAATCGAAGATAAATATTTATTTATTTATACTTGGATAATTAATATAGCGCCGTTTTTGTGAAAATCCCCTCAAGGGCGCAGTACAATAAATAAATATCCCACCACGTCTTGCAGCTACAGAGCGCAAGGATGGTTGGGATTCTTGTTCCTCGTCTCCAATTATGATATACAGGAGCTAGATTACAGCACGACTTGCAGCTACAGAGCGTATAGACAGTAAGAAATCTAGCCCCTGTTTACATTTTTTATTTGACAAAGTTTAGAGATTTTGTGATATTTAAAAAAAATATAAAAAAGCAATTTATAAAAATAGAAGTTAGATTACAAGTCTTGCAGCTACTGAGCGCATGGACGGTTGGAATTCTAGACCTCGTTTACTAAATTAGGATATTTGATAGTTGATAACATTTACCTATTGAAGCTAGATTACAAATCGTCTTGCAGCTACAAAGTGTATGGACGAGTGAAATTCTGGCCACTTAAAATTATCAATAAATTTACAAAAACAAACATTGAGCATAATAGTAAATTTATAAAGTATTCGTGATAAAAAGTTAACAATAAAAAACTAAACAGATAAAGCACTTCGACACTATGGATAACATAACACATAAAAATATCCGAAGGGTAGCTTTCGTAAATTTCGTAAAATTTTGGGTAGTCACTAGTCACTGTCGCACAAGTGCAAACCCATGTTGTTTGTTTAATTCCTAGAAGATGGTCCGGTCCACGTGTAGTTGCCGAGTTGCCGGAGGGGGGAAAGAAGCCTATTGTTCCAACGACTTTCTATCCATTTTAGTCTGTATTATTTCGTTTTATAATGATTATGAAATTCCCGCTCAATTTTATTTATTTATTACATTATTATCAGACAAACGTGTGTATGAGAGTGGTTTGAGGATTGACGTATCATTTTGTATGTACGAGTATATTGGAATGAATATTTTAAGTCTATTGAGTATTTATCAATAAGTTCACTTTTAGTAGCACTGTTGTAATTTTTCGTGGGAGGTAGTATTCCAGAAAGTTAAATCTTTGGTTCATATACTTTTTTATGATTTTAAAGTAGGCGCACTGTTGTTTTAAAGTTTTCGTTATTCACTACTTGTCACATATTTTAGTAAGAATAAAGCGCAAAATAATGCTTTAAAATAAATAGTCTTCCTTTTCCACTTTTTGTCTACACATCGACCACTTATAAACACTGACAAAATGTTTGTTTAACATTTAACAATTTAATTTCGAATTTTAAGCTACATTTGGAGAGAGGAACTATAATAATCCACGCCCACCCGGTACTGAGGCTGAGCGCGAACTAACTAACTTCCCACTGTAATCGGGGCCCAGGGATTTAAGTTTTAAACTCTATTACAATTATTATTATTTTTATTTTTTTTAAAGTAAAAATAAATATTTGCTTTCTTATGATTTACCCAAATATTTAATTTTGAGGGCCATTCTTAACGAGTTGTAAATAACTCACTATTAGAAAATGGAATCAAGTTGGGGTAGAGTGGGATTCGAACCACAGACATTTGGTCCGTGAGTCCGAGACACTAGCCACAGGACCACAACCCGATATTGATAGTATAACACCTTCATTCGCTCTCAAAATAGATTTTCTGCTACGTTTTGATGGTGTACAGCTTACCCACCACATACCGCACACCGCATCTGAGGACATAAGTCTCCTTGGCGGTGCCCACATACACGGAAAATTTGCTCGTTGTCAAACGAGAAAAGCTGCCCGAAGGAGCTCTCTGAAATCTGGTAGCCTTAGCATCTTTGTGCTGAAAGAAAGTAATCCAGAAGTAAATAATATGTACTTCATTGGATTGAGAAGAGAGGGAAGTGAATTCTTCACTGACTGGGATTAAATTGATTGGACATGATCAATTCGCCAAAATGATTACAAAACTTTTTAAAAGCCTTGAAATTCTTTTTAGAAGCCACCAGATCTGTATATCCGACAGGACCTATAACAGGGCCACGGATAGTAGCGTTTTGATGGTGTAGTTAGTTCTATATTAAAAGGGCTCTATATAAAGTCTTCATCTATGTAAAAAAGTAAATTTATGAAATATTGTGACAACGCCTGCATCCACCCATGCCTTCAATTATTTCCGTTGCTTTCCCCACGGGGTCGGGGGTGGGTAGCGGGCTAGAGTGAGCGAGAAATAACGCGGTGACGGTGAAAAAGTGTGGAATTAAGGCCGTGTTTAAGCGAAAAGGTTATGGGGGTGACAAAAGGTTTTTTTTAACCCTTTCACAGTTAATATCTACAATTAATCAAAATTAAAGTGTGATATTAACAAATTACAAAAGGGATGGAGAATACCTTAGAAGAGGGAATATGGAAGTCTAGGCATGTACAGGGCTTATGACCTGTCATTAACTGGTTTAAGTGGCCACTTTATACACTGTGTATTATTCACCGTTTGGCCTACGTTTGAACATCCATATTTCTTCAATTCTTCCATTTGTTGATTTTAGTGAAGTAAAAGAGCTAAAATCTTTATTGTTGTGAAGAGATCCATCTGACGGAATAATTTCACATATTAGGCAACATATTCTCTATCCCTGTTGTAATTTGTATATCTTAATGACTCCCGAGGGGGTGAAATCCAGTCTTTTGTCTACAAACGTTTGGACAAACTCAAATATTGTAATAAAGTGTGATGGTTATATTAATTAATTCATTCTACATTAAAACTAATGCTTTATTTTATAGTGGGTGGAAGCAAATAAAGTGGCGTGTTTTTACACAGTTTACAACAAAAACAAGAAACAACGTAGTCATTTTTTTAATTTTTTTTAAATATTTTTATTAATTGAAATAAACTGCACTAAGTGCCTTTTACATATTAGTTACAAATACAATTTAATAAACAAACATGTAAGTATAATTATAAGTAATGCAGAGCATTTAAAACAATATTATTAATTTACAAATTAAGAAAGTCTAAAAAAGATAAACTATATAAAAAATATATATAACTAGTTGTAGAATTACCTATTAGAAACACTTTGAACCAGTTGAAAAAACTAAGAAAAAAATGTTGAATAACACTAAACGATAAAAAAAAGTTAAAAATATATATATATATATATATAAAGGTTTCAGCTCTTTAACTTCACAAACATCAACAGATGAAAGAATTGAAGGAATATAGATGGTCAAATATGGACAGAATGGTGAATGTTACACAATGTGTAAAGTGGCCACTTAAACCAGCCAATGACAGGTCATAAGCCCTGTAGATGCCTAGACTTATATATTACATTCTCTTAAATGTTCTTCATCTCTATTGTTATACGTTAATATTAACAGTTTCCCAGGGAGTTGAATCCAGTTCTTGTCTACAAAGATTTGGAAAAACTCAAAATATGGTTGATAAATCCACCTGGTCCATGAAGAAGTAAAGAAATGGAAAAAAAAAATAATATGCCGCAGTTAAGGGTAGAGATGGGTTAAATTGATCAATGTAAATCGATCTAATAAAAAAATAATTAATTTGTTGTTGTTAATGAAAAAAGTATAATATGTCGCATTTTTTGTAAATAATTGTCTTAAACACACAATAATACGCTTCTTTTTGCGTTTTTATATCAACTTTTGGAAATAGAGTTTTATGTTTGCATGAAAAAACTAATGAAATCGATTTGCTCAGTACATGATCAGTGATCGTTTCTTTCTCATCACTAGTCACATTAGTATAGCAGCTGTCATTTTAATCAAGCCATATTTTAAAGTCTATAGTTTCCCTGCATGAATGTGAAGGAATACCGTGTTACTTCCAAATTGGGGCTATAATAATAACTATAGTAATTAATACTCCCCGAACCCCGCTTCGCGCTTCAAAAAGAAGAAGAACGTAGTAATACAACCAACATTAACAAGTACACAAAACTCGTATGCATCTAAGAAACATTAAAATAATTCGTCCAATACAACATGCTTTTACCTATTTAAGAAAATAAAAATATTACCATCATTAATAGTCCGTTGGCAAAAGGGTTTATGGTGGCCGGTTGAGTAGAGTGGTCGCAAATGGCTCCTATTGTCAAGTATCATCATTTTAATGACGGAAAGTGAAAAGCTTAAAGGGCAAACGGTCCGAGCGCCGCTAAACATTTTTCCTTATTTAAGTTTCAATTTAAAATATACCGCATGAAACGTTAAAAATAATAATTGTACGGTTTCATATAAATATGTTTAGTGGCCAGGCGGATAAAGAATACAGTTCTGTGAGTGAAAATCATTTTACGTTAAATCATTATTTCACAAACGACAGTTGAAAAGTAAAAATCCTGAAAAGGGAAGTCAAGCGGAGAAAAGTCCGCCTAGTAGCATTATTTTTTTTATTTTTTTAACTTTTTGTACGTCGGTGAGGTTATTGCCAAATGGCAATTTCTTCCAACCAAAAAATTGTAATAATTGGCGCGTTTGCCTACAATTGAATTCTTTCGATTTCTGGCAGGGTGGAGGTGATATACTGGTTTCAAATGTGGCTCTAACAATATTCCACTGTTTCAATTCTGGAACCTGAAGGGCGGGACTGAACAGCTTACCTATAATGTCACTAAACTTATTTGCATTGCATTGCATATAAGATAAAGACGATTATATATTTTTTTAAAGAGTTTTATATCAGAAGAAAAAACATGTAACAGCCATTGATATATTTATTTTTTTATTTATTTATATATACGCCCAATGGGCATTTTTATGGACACATTTATACATAGAAAATTATTACAACAAAATTAGAAAGACTCAATGGTTTATAGTAGACTTCGTGGGAGTGGAAGCGGGAGAGAGGTGTTTATAATTGAATTTGATTTAGTGATCGTTTGAAAGAAGACAACTTGTTATCAAAGAAATCAAGACTGGGCACAATATTGGCAGACCTAAGAATTCTGGGCATACGGGAATGAAAACTATAGTTAGTTCTATGGGTATTGGTATGAAAGAGTAAGTTTTGTCTGAGGTTTCTAGTTGGGATATTTAATTTTATTGAGCTCAGTAGTTCAGGCGCATCAAAGACTGAGTTGAGAATTTTAAATAGGACTATAAGGTCGGATTTATTTCGACGGTCTTGAAGAGAAGATATATTCAAGGTAGTGGGTCTCTGGATAAGCCTAACCTCCAGCCTATCTTTCTTAAAAAGTCGACTTTGAACTGATTCAATATTCTTGATGTGAACATCATAATATGAAGACCAGATAACAGAGGAATACTCTAGGTGCAGCACTAAGCACCCATCTCGTATTCCATTTAACATAAGTTCCGGAACCAGACTTGTAGTCAGTAAACGCGAAGCAGCGTAAAAAGACGCGACATATGTACAGTTATGAATTCTCAGTAAACTGGGATTGACAGTTAGTCTTTTTTAACTACGCGTTTTGCACGGCAATGTTTACGCGACAACGCTCATTTTTCGGAACATAATTTAAAAACTATCATTCTACTAAGTATCATCTCTGTTTAATTATACGTCAGTGGTAAAGGAAGCATTTTTTTTAAATGTGTAATATTAGTTTGCGGGACATAAAGCAGAACGAATCCATTAGAGAAAAAACTAGGGGTTTCAAATGTAGCGTATAAGTGTGATAGATGAGTGGAATGCAACTTCCATGCTGTATTCATTGATTCTTGCAACAAAAAAATAATGTTAAAATTATATAACGAGTTTCGTATCGAAACACGATCATCTTGCTCTATTAGAGAGGTAGAAACGTGAAGTTAAAAATGTACATATATTTTTAAAAAACGTTAAAATCGTACATCAAAAACAAACAAAAAAATTGGCTTTTTTATCGTCTTTTTATTTTTGCTTTTATTTTGATAATGTTTTAAAGCTTATATTTAAATAGTCATGTTTCAATAAACGTTTTGCTTATTTTTTATACATTATTGTATGCGTCTAAGTGAGTGTTTATAGTTTTTTTTATTGTTCCAAAAAAAAAACAATAAAGAACGGTAGCGGGCCGTAAAATGTAAAGGAATATAAATAATTCAACTCCCAGTACTAAAATATATTCCATTCTATTATTGCGTGTAGTCTGAGTTATTTTTAAAAATAGGTTGACTTTGACTCACAAAACAATACCCCTTTATACTCTGGATACATGGCCAGGTTCAGGCATGACGTCACGAGTCTGAAAGACGTCTTAATAACCAGAGATATCGTGCCGCGGTGTCTATTTTTAATTGCCGCGCGAAAAGAAAAATCGAAACTGAAATGTGAGGCTATTTTTAACGAGCTATTTCTGATGCACCGACTTTTATTCCTACTACATAATGACGTCAACTAATTAAACATGGGGAATGTATAACGAGAAGCGCAGATGTGTTATTTTTCATATTCGTTTGAGTCCGCGTGCGGCGCGTGTAAGCGTGGAAAAATTTGAAGAAAATTCCTGTCATTTCAGCCATTTTAAATGAAGAAAATTCTAGACTTATGTGTCGCTATGCGAAGAATCAACTTCGACGATGAAATATTTCGAGAATCGATCGCTTCAGTCAGAAATATTCTTTTCCTTGACCTTTTTGTGGGAACTGTACTCAGTGTTGGTCGTTTGTTTTAGTTTTATTTATCTAGTAATATTTAAACAATTTATTACACCTAGTTATTATTCTTCTTAGATGTAGGGGTAAGTGCTATTCAAGCTCCTGACGTCACTGCAACCTGTGAAGATCTATTGTGACGGGTCCCCGTGAATAGTTCTCGCCCTCTAAGCCCAGGTCTATAAAGAGCCTGGCTACTGTGTGGAAGGCGAGAGTTTACATTTTGCAAAATCTTCCCCTCCAAGCCCAGATCCGCAAAGTATCGAGCTATTAGGTAGGGAGCGAGCTCTTTAATATCCCAGGTTTAACCAGTGGCCCCCTGAGGATGAGGCTCCTTTTATGATGTAAAGCATCACATTCACATATAATGTGTTTGGGTGTTTCCTCAGATGCACTGCAGAACCTACATCTAGAAGTTTCGGAAAGGTTAGTTCTGGCAAGGTGTTTGTTTACTCTGCAGTCCCCTGGGCGGGCTTTAGTGATAACCCTCACTTGATGAGGCTGAGCTTTATTGGGTCGAAGGCAAACCTTTGCGAGTACCCTGTTAAGTTTTTTGTTTAATAGTTCTTAATTTAAATTATTACTGATTTTGGTGCGGACCACACCAGAGTATTGTTACTCTGGTGGGTACTAATAGCATAGTATATAAAGACAGCACAAGGGCTATAATCTCTCTCTTTTGTTTTTTTTCGAAGTCTTCGGTCGTCATGGAGCGCACTGTGCTTTAAAATAAATTGTATACAGTCCACTATTATCAAGATCTTTCATTTAGTAAAGATCGCCGCCATATTTATTGAATTGGCAACCACCAGCACACGCTCACATTTTCCATACCCTTTTATCAGTTCCTTCGCATTGTGCTGACCTATTCTATTATTTAGTTATTATATACATAATTTTAAATGAATGTGAGAAAAAATAACAAAAATAACGCATTCCGACCAGAAGTACTACCATACAGGGGGCCGTGTCAGATTCAGATGATTAAGCTGCATATATATGTACATACAGTTCCATTATGACACAATCATTGATTTTCATGTCCCGATTTGTAGGAAAGTTTCGTATCTTTTCATTCTCTTAGAAATTTTTGCTTAGATTATGAAAGGTTAGATTATAAAATGAAGAAAACTATGATTGTGATGGTTTATTGATTATTAATCAAATATTGCTATTTATACTGTGAATTATTCACGGACAACAATTAATATAAACAGGATGATAAATGATTGTGATGGTTATACATTCCAGGTATTTAACATGGTTAAACTATTGAATTATTTTAAACTACAGATCTAAAGTGAGTTATGAATAAAATTACCGATTAAAATTATCGTGTTGTTTGTTTTCAACAGTTTTTATTTTTGAATTATAAATTATATAATACGAAGTAAGATATAATTTACATTCCCATGAGTTACTACAAACCAATTCAGGACCTCAATAATATTTTTTTAAAGCACATATTCAGAACAAAAAATGAACACAGCAAGTTTATATCTAAATATATCAACAATATATAAGCCAAAAAACGTTTCTTAGAGAAACAAAATAAATATACGAAAACGCTTTCAAAAATGAAGAAGGTGGTAAATCTAGGACTAAGGGAGATAAGGTCGTTAACATCACTTGCTATGCAGACGACGCAACCATAGTGGCTAGTGGCAATTCCTGATGATTCGCACATATCTATCTCAGTTAGTAAAACAAAAAGTTAAAATATTTTTTATATTTAGGTGTTAAAATCTCCAGCCACAGCGTGCTGTACTCCGGAGTATAAAATAACAAACGAGTACAGACTTGGCCTTTTTTATAGGGGGCTTTTTATTTTTTTGCATTTATAACATAAGTAGGTACATAATAATATGTAATAAATGCACAATATAATAAATAATAACGCTTGAAAAATCTAGTCCATAAATGAAAAGTTAAACAACTAAAAAAAAAGCTTAGAAATATGTCTAATACGTCAGTATAAGTGCAAATGTGAACTTTCCATTTTTTTCCGTTTATTTTTAAATTATAAACGTTAATGTAGTAAATTATTCTACCGTTAATAAATGCTTTTATTTTTATTTTTAATTTGATACTGAACAGCAAAATATACAAATATTCAAATTAAATATTCCAATTGAAGAGCTTAATTATAAATGTTTAATGGATCAGTTGAAATTAATATGTATTAGTGATAGAAGGGAAATTTTAGATTTAATGCTGCTTTGCAAGTTATTAAATAATGTTCTTGACAGTCCTGAACTTTTAAATTGTGTGAATTTTATGTGAGACAGCGTGGGACGAGACTAAATACTTATTTTGCTGTTGATTTGCATGGTTCAAACCACTAAATAGATAGGTATTTAATATATCAGTGGTTCAAACTATGCCAAATACTCACCTATTCCACGATTCCACGTTAGCAAACAAACATGGATTTATTCAATTTATCTTTATACCAATAAAAATCATTACCTTTTAATCACTTCTTTTCTAAATTATAAAAATGTACTAAGTGTTTTACTGTTTATGCTATGAAACATCTCCTCTGTTACTTCAATACTTTATTTAAACCCTTTATTTATTGTTAATTTGCTGCATATCTATGTTATAATTTCTTATTTAATTTTTCTTTATTATTGCCTTATTTTCTGCTGATTTTATATCTTGTATCTATATTTTTCGCACTGTGTTCAGGTGTTTTGTTTTATTTTAATTGTTTTTCAATATTCTTTTATACTATTTTAAAGGCGTAAGCCGTCGAAATAAATAAATAAATAAATATAGAGATAAATAACTTTTGAAGTAATAGTATAAAGCAAATATACGTTGTTGGGTAGATTCCAACAATAATTTCTTAAAACTGAAAACGTTTGAATCCGGGTTGTAAACCCGTTTGCAACAAATCAAAGGTTCGAGGTTCGAACCGCATTTGCAATTTGTTGAAAATGGCCCCCAAAATAGAAATATTTTGGTATATTATAAGAACACACCTTTTATGTATTTAACTATTTTTTTAATTTAAAAAAAGCATTCGCTTTGTGAAATAATTACCAAACGTGAGATAAACAAATAAATAATCTGAAACCAGGCAAGATTTCGAGTTTCAACAATTGTTTTAGACGTGGAAAACTATCAATAAACATAATTTAAAAAAAAAGCTAAAATAAAATAAATATTATAATATTTTTAAGTAACTCATGAGCTTACATGAATAAATTAGTGACGGGTAAATAAATAAATTCTTCGTGTTTTCAAAAGTGCGAAGAAACTACCAATAAATAACGTCAACGAAAAAGCTACAAATTTAATATTATTTCCAAACTTCAAATAGTACTCGTTGACGTATAAAAACGTCATAGAGTTGAAAATACATAATGGTGCCGTGCGAAAAACAAACCCACTAATATTATTATTTATAAAAAAGCTCGAAATCGTTTCGTTACACATTAGAAATAATATAAATATAATACTCATTTATTCGTGCTCGTTAAATCACAATCTTACGTCATAATTCGTTAGAAAATGCGCTTTGAACCTCAAAAATAAAAACAATCTTACACCCCCACAAGAGCTTAATAGAATTTGTTAGTAT